>NW_015506105.1:252111-290029 GCF_001515645.1 Sinocyclocheilus grahami | reverse complement strand
GCCGCGATTAAGAAAGCTGACTCCACTGTGATGTGACCCTGTCTGTCTCTCACGCGCGCACACACACACGACTCGATACTCTACACGGCGCAAAACTCTGCATTTGAACAGTCAATAGCAAATACTTAAGCTATTAAGAAAACATACTTACAGTAGCTGATTCAGAATAAGCACCAGATTGTCATAGCAAAGTCGGAATTTACCCTTTTTTTTAGAAATAGCCTTTGCACAGCCAGCCTTGTAGGCTACTGGGTTCACAAAACTGTCATCCATAAAATGCGTTGCACAAATTCGGACATCTGGGTTGTGCTGTTCTGTTGTAAATAAATCTTAACCAGTGATTCCTCATTGCATCTACTTTCGGAAGGCCAAATAAAGTGCTTTTGCTTTCGCACAGAAACACACAGCGTCTCCCTGACATGGCTGCAACAACACTACTGTGGTTCCTGAAACCACGCCTTCTTTCTTTGCATGAACATTTGGGCAGAATTATGCAAATATTTCCACATCGTGACGTAGAGATGTGGGGGCGTGTTTGAATGAGGCGTTTTAGTCCGGTCTGGAGATAGAATAAATCCTTTTGTGGAAGACAACAAACAGACAACAAAATTGTGAAATATGTACCCACTGTTGGGTTTGTATTTGAATATATTCATAATCTTAATGTGGTAGTTGGTTTTTCAAGGGTTGTGGATGGTCAGACTTGGTGCAGTCCTACTTTAGTTAGACCGTTTGCTCGTCTATCAGTTATATGAGTTAAAGTTAACATGGTAGTTGGTTGAGCTGTTCTCAACATTGATAATAATAAGAGCAGCAAATCATCATATTAGAATGATTTCTGAAGGATCATGTGACACTGAAGACTGGAGTAATGGTGCTGAAAATTCAGCTTTGCATCACAGGAATAAAATACATTTTAAAATATGTTACAGTAGAAAACAGTTGATTTAAATTGTAATAATATTTCACTGTATTTCACTATATGTGTTCCAAAATATAGCCTGAAGTGCTTGAACAGCGCTCATATAGATATAATTAAGCCAATAAATAATGCATGTAATCATTAATCAAATGAAATCATTTATTTTGTAATATTCCATTATGCCAAAATATTAATAATCAAGATTTACGAGAAAAACAAATACTGGATTTAAATACTTTTCCTTTCATAAATTTCTGCATGCCATTTTTAGTAATAGTAGGCTTCGTTTCCCAGTGATGTTTGACTGAATGTTTTGTTTCTCTAAGAAGTTCATGAAAAGAGTTCATCCAGCTGAGCGAATTCCAGGGCGGATCTCTCTGTCTGTTCTCTGTGAAAATAGAAAATTCTCTTCACAGCGTTCCTCAAATATCTGTGTCTCACACATACACACACACACACACCTCAGCCTGCAGACGACACTGCTTGAAGGAGGCTGTCAGCCGCAGCGTCTGATCACAAAAAGATGAAAGAGACATAAACTGATTCTACTTTTACTATCTTTCTCTCTATCTCTGTGTAGATACAAAAGAAATCAGCTCAATGTGGCCTGGCATGATTGTTAGAAACACATTATTTCCAGATGATCCAATATGATTTATCATGATGAATTCGGAAGAGATAGCAGATCAAACTAAGAGCAGCATAAAGGCATAGTTCACAAATAAAAGAGTTACATTTTCACTAAAATGAAAATTCTGTCATCATTTATTCACCCTCTTGTCATTCCCAACTTGTATGACTTTCTTTCTTCCGTGAAGCACAAGCTCTGTGTGTGTGTGTGTGTGTGTGTGTGTGTGTGTGTGTGTTTCATCTTCTGTGCTTGTTTGAGTTCAAGGTGAGAGTAAATTCCAGGTGTCTGTAATAATTGCATCGGGTTGTGCTTCATATCCTCCACCACTGGAGTGTTATTAGTTGTTGAAATAGAGTCAGATTATTGATATCTGCAGGACGGATTCTGATGTTCTCAGTGTTGAGCTGTAGCTATGTTTATTCTATAGAGAGATACACAGGTTTGCTGCAAACTCAGATTCCAAATTGGACACAAGTGTGCAGATAATATACACAACCATTCCAAATTAACATACATTTAAATAGATTTGTCTGTTTGTTTTTTTATTTTCATGAGTCCCTTGTTTATCCTGAACAGTTAAACTTGCCGCTGTTCTTCAGATCCCACAAATTATTTGGTTTCCCTGCATCTTTTGCGTATTTGAACCCTTTCTAACAATAACTGTATGATTTTGAGATCCATCTTTTCACACTGAGGACAACTGAGGGACTCATACACAAATTTTGAACAGAATGTAGATGTGCACATTTTTCTTATTTTGCCTAAATATCATATTTTTTAAATTTAGTACTGCCCTTCAGAATCTACAGAAAATACTTACATGTTTCAGAAGACAAAATAAGTTCAATTTACCCTGATCTTCAAATTTACCTCCAGGCTCTTAATGCATCGTGTTTCTTCTGTAAAAATGCATTTTAGATTCTTTTTATTTTAGTTTTTGCTTAAAAATGTTCATTTTAATAGTTTTCCTTCCTCCATCTTTTTCCTTTTTGGTTTGACACTAATATAAGATAGTAAATATCTATTTTAAATATATAATATAAATTAGTAAATATGCATTTTTTTTCACTACACCTATGCTATAACTACTGTGCTCAGTTATGATTAGTTATGGATTGACCATAAGATTAGATGCAGACGAAAGCTTGCATTTTCCATCCTTATGAGTTATGTTTAATATTTCATCTGCTATACTAGGACTTCTATGCAGAGTGCATGGCAATATCATGCATTTTACATAACCTAGGTGGAAGTTGTAGCCAAAGTGGATTATTCCTCTCATTACATCCAAACTCTCCATCAGTTTCTTCGGTCCTTTGCATGAAGACATCCACAGCATTGCTGAATAAAGCGGTACAGGTGTGATCATCAGCTCGATCACTGAATACGCTGCATAATTCACGATAGCCCACTTAGCACAGATGTAGAGCACTTTAGCAGCATTGGTGAGTTCTTACAAGCCTCTGCTGAGAGCTCAGCCCCATGTACCTTCACCGAAGCCTATATATTACAGCCGCCCACTTCATTTCCCCTATGTAGTGTTCCTTGATTGCAAGGGCTCGACGATGCTTGCTTGAATCCACAATGAGACTGTGTACAATCTTCAGAGCTCATGAAAGGACGCAGGTTTCCTTTCTGAAGAGATGTGGGTTTAAAAAGGTTTAGGATGCTACAGAATTAGAGCTGTTATTGTGCTTTTTGGCTTCGCACACCTGGAGTTCTGCTGAGAAGAACTTCAGCAAATATATAAATGAGTTTTCTGTAGTATTGCAGGCAGTGTGTGAGAGTATGTTTTTATATGGGAGAATAAAACAACCTTAGACTTTACTGATAGTGTTAAAATACCTTCACTACAGGGTACAACATTCAGAATTAAAGAATCGTCTCCCTTTCAATTCATGAGAGTGAATTTGAATTGAATTGGCCATGACACACAGGAGGGTCATTGGAATCTGAAATGGAATGACAGAAAGAGGAACTGCTTAATTTATTACATCATATGAAATCTGTCTAGCTGTCTGTCCATCCTTCCATGTATAAATAAAAGTGTAACTCTAAGTATACTGCATACTCAACTGTCATTTTAACTAGAGTTAAATGGTCTAAAAATATCGAATGTTGTTTGAATGTTTAGAATGTTTTGAAAATAGTCAGTCAGACAGAAAGATTCTAAATACATAGATTCTAGATTCTAAATACAGTATAATATCTAAATAAATTCATACATATCTAAATACGTAAGATTCTAAAAACGGAGTTGGTCCCCCTTTGCACCCGTAACAGTTTCCACTCTTCTGGGAAGGCTTTGCACAAGCTTTTGGAGTGTTTCTGTGGGTTTCTGAGGTCAAGCACTGATGTTGGACGAGAAGGCTTTGCTTGCAGTCTCTGTTCCAGTTCATCCCTAAGGTGTTGGATGGGGTTGAGGTCAGGGCTTCCACACCATACTCGTCAACTCATTTCTTTATGGAGCTTGCTTTGTGCACTGGGGCACAGTCATTCTGGAATAGAAAAGGGCCTTCACTGAACTGTCCAAAATATCTTATTATGATTTCCCTTCACTGGAAATAAGTGGCCAGGCCCAACCCAAAAAAAAACAGCCCCATACCATTATCCTTCCTTCACCAAACATTATAGTTGGCACAATGCAGTCAGGCAGGTAACGTGATGCGTCACTTCCACAGAACAGGTTTCCACTGCTCCAGAGTCCAGTGTCGGCTGCTTTACACCACTTCATCCAACGTTTGGCATTGTACTTGTAATGTGATGTGAGGCTTGCATGCAACTGGAAACCCATTCATGAAGCTTCCGCAGCACAGTTTTTGTGTTGAGATTAATGCCAGTGGAAGTTTGGCACTCTTCAGCTATGGAATTAGCAGAGCGTTGGTGACTTTTACACACCATTCGCCCGTAGCATTCGGTGACCCGCTCTGTGACTTTACATGGTGTTCTGCTGTTGCTGTTCCTAAACACTTCTACTTTCCAATAACACCACTTACAGTGGAATATCTAACAGGGCTGAAATATCACAAACTGAACGACCCATTTTTAAACACCTGTGGCAATGGGTCTGATTGAAACACCTGAATTCAGTAATTAAGACATGTGTCCATATAGTGATATATTCATTGTTCGTGAGTAGACTTTAATGTTGTCAGTTTCAGTCATCTATCAGATAGATAGATAGATAGATAGATAGATAGATACAGGCGTGAATATTGCATGTTTCACATTATATTAATTACATAAATACAGAGTTCTGGCATGAAACTCTAGATGGCGCAGTCCAATAGGTCTAACTCAATCTGATCTAATGACATCATTATCACATGGCACAGCTGATTGGTTTTCTCCTGTATCAGTAGCCAATGAGCTCACTGCTCAATATTCAGATACCTGGCTTTTGTTTGCTGTAGCAGTTCGCAGCGCACTTCAGAAACCCTCCACCTTCCCCAGCACCACCTGTATAAATCTCCTACGAGGTGATTCATGTATGCTATGGGGGGTATTCATACGTGTTATATGTGCAGCAGCAGTATTTCCTACATGCTCACAGGAGCATGTTGTGGATGTATTGGCAGTAGCAAGTCTCGGTACTTGCTCTGCCACAGAAGCAGCAGCAGCGTAGCAGATCTGTTCCGCCAAGACCAAATACATTAACATTGTCATGTACATTACCATGCTAATCCCTCTGAGAGTTATCATGACAGAAATGTACTTCATAGACATGCTTAATCTCTAATAACTCCATTCTGCTCTCTGTTTGTTCTGTTGTGTTTCTTTGTCTGGATACAGCACTGTTCACACGCTGTGTGGGATAGTTTTTTGGTATCAGAGCATTTTAATGAGTATGAGTACAGGAGCGCAGTATCTGTGTCGGTGCATCCCTACTTCCAAGTAATGCAATTAATGTTGTTTAAACCTTCAGATGTGCACATTTACACATTCACTAGTTTCTCAACCTTCAGATCAACATAAAAACTTCTCTTTGATGGGGACAGTGTTTATTTTAAAAATCAAATATCCATCACCTACACACACAGATGCATAAATACACATCTATTTTGGCACGAAGAAAAAGCAATTATCTGAGAGATATTCAAATATTTCACAAAACTTCCTGATTGGTTTTGCTTTCAGCCTGTGTGTGTGTGTGTTTGTGTGTGTTTGGTTGTTGATTCTGCGTTTGCCCGGCGGGTACAGGAACTCTGTTCTGGCGGTAAACACCAACAGGAGAAAATGAGCAGGTGCGTGAAGAGCGTCTCTCTGCCTCTTTCATCCTGATCAGCAGACGAGTCCCTGCAGAGAGAAATCAGGCCGTCCAGAAACAGCCGTGATTGAGCCGAATGTGAGCTTCACAGAGACACGGCTGCGAGAGATAAGGACCAAATGTCAGTCACGCTCAAAGAGAGAGCACTACAAACATGCCGTTTACACACGGGTGAACGTACACTACTCATCGAAAGTTGGACACACTTTTCACTCAGTGAGTTTTGTTATTTTACACATTTTAGAGTAGTTGTAAAGTAATCAAAACTACAGTATTGTGTCTTTTGGAGAAATTATGGTGTTTGCCTGTGCAAAGTCTGGTCTCTAAATAAGATTCAGCTCCCTTTTTTAGTTTAACCCGTTTTTAGTCGTTTTGATCTGGAGAATGATTTTCTTTTTCTTAAAAATGCCAGTTAATTTTATTGCATTGGACTAAAACTTATTGACACGGTATAACAACTTCCCAAAAAACTTCTTTTTTTTTTTTTTACTTTTTGGGGATTTTTTCCCCACCTTTCACACATGTGGTGTTCCTGGTCAAAAATGACCAGCCTAAAAAAAATTCTAATTTTCCTATATTATTAACAAATCTTGGATTAAGTCTTTTTATCAACTTCTTGAAATAAGTGAAATAAGTACATTTGACAAAAAGATTGAATCCAAGATTTGGTGATAATATAGCACAATTTACTAATAATTTTTCAAAGGCAGGTCATTTTTGACCAGGAACAGCAAATTAGGTGAAGGATTTTCAGCACAGCAAAAGGGTTAAGTCATTTGTTGCTCGTTTGTGTCACCCATTAGGCTAAAATTGTAAGTGTGCCATAAAGTTAAATTTTAGGGTTAGAGAGTTTATTTGAATCCAAACTTTTAATTTTGAGCAATCGTAATATGGAGATCTAGTCTTAGCAAAGTCTGAGCTTTTCGAACAGTATTGAATAAATTTCCATATATGCATGCTTCTTATATATGTAGCGTCTGGACCACTCAAACACACAATATATATTTTGTTAGCTAGATTTAACAAATACTCTGTAACACCCCAGGAAGCCGAACAGGCCCCTGGTTCCATGGCAGCCCTGACACCCGATACATTTACGACCTCCTGGAATTTAGGTGAAGAAAATCGCTTCCTTGCCCATAAGGAAAATCCACAAGGGAAGGACTTTTCTTTGCTAATTAATTAATTGGAAAACCTTTCTTTGAATGAACACACATGATCCTTCAGGTCATTGGGTATATTATTGTCATCGTGTATTTTGTCTTTGAAATTGTATACTGTTATGCAGGCTTATAATCGAAACACACTCCTGTCAGCTTACATATATATATCCCTTCCATGCTTAGTATCTATGAATTCGTATTCGGATGATCTAATTGAGAGTGTATATTGTATGTTTACACCTACACAACATATTAGTGTTCTAAGAGTCTGTAATAATTTTTATCCGAGTTTCATATGCAAATTACCATGCTTTCAAACAAAGGGCCATAAAAACACCCCAGTATCTCAGAACCCCCACTTGAGATTCCGGACTTCCTCATTGGACAAGCCCATCTTGAGAGGCATGAATCTTTGCAGGCTTTAAAGGCCACACTTCATGTGACCCGCCCAGTCGGTGGTTCTGTTAGGTTTCGATAAGACGCTCCAACGCTCCAGAACATCATAAGCTCGTGCCAGGCTTCGGCCTTGTCCTTTCCCTTCATCAAGATCCTCTGACTCAAAACTGGTTCTTTTCATTGACCAACTTCAGCAAAGATCAACTGGAAACTTCAGATTACATCAAACCTCTCTTTCAGACAGATGAGACATGCAAGCCTTAAGATTGCATCAGGAATCTCTTTCAGACAGACGAGACTCGCAAGTATCAAACTTAGTCTTATTAATTGATACATTAAGTATCATTTGCACCTTTTTACAAAGGTGTGTTTGAACTAAAAATCTGACGTTTCCCTCAGGCGTAGATCTGCTGAATACCATAATTAATTATAACTAGTTATGATTAATTATTCATATTTCCTCATGAGCTGATTCGTTACATATAATAAATACAAATTAAATATGTTTTGTAAAGAAATTCATACTTTACACTGTCAAAAATTAAGTTTCTTTACTGCATCTTTGATCTCATGAAGAACCTTTAAAATCCATGGAAACTTTCTATTCCAGAAAAGCTTCTTAATAGTGGAAAAAGGTTCTACAGTTTTTAAAAAATGTTCTTCACACTAAGAAAAAAGTTGAACTTTTAAGAACATAAACTGATCACTGAAATGTTCTTTGGGGAACCGTGTTGGTATGTTCTATGGCATTGCTGCAAAAAATAAAATAAATAAATAATTTTGAGGATTTTAAGCTTAAAATGACAATACAAGCTTATTGAGAACAGCTATCACATACAAGAGTGTGTGTGTGTGTGTGTGTGTGTGTGTGTGTGTGTGTGTGTGTGTGTGTGTGTGTGTGTGTGTGTGTGTGTGTGTGTGTGTGTGTGTGAGAGCGTCTGTGTGTGTGTGTGTGTGTGTGTGTGTGTGTGTGTGTGTGTGTGTGTGTGTGTGAGAACCTGTGGGGCCGTGAAGGCGCTCATTTTCTGATAATGCTATTGTAGAAAGATGTGCGCGTGTGTTGAGGTGACAAAAGCACTCAATACAGTAATCTGAAGGTTTAGTTTGACAGCTGGGATTTGGGTTACCTTTGCTAGATGTAATGAGGTGAAATGTATAGGGAAGTGTGCGTGCACGCACGAGTGCTAATATGTGTGACGCGTTTATCACAGCTGGAGAGCATGAGCAGCTGATTGGGTGAGTTTCCCTCCTGCTGAGCCAATGAGAGGGTGATATTTTTACCCTATTCCCTCTCAGCAGCCTTCAGGTACACCGCTGTGACACATTTACACACGCAAACACACAAGTCTGCGTCTCGCTCGCCTGATTGACATACCGTTGCGTTAATGCATCCGATGTATACAGTATGTAAAGAGCTTGTAATGCGAAGGCTACGTTCTCACTGAGCGGCAGCACTGATGACTTCTCAACAGTTTCTGTATGTGGAGACATGTCTATCTCTGTTGTAAACCTAGGCAGCATTTTAAGGCATCATTGACTTGGCTGTTCCAAACTGTAGGCAGGATAATGATGCCACCCTGTAAGAAACCTCATTTCAGACCAATTCTAAGGCAGCGCTGCATTCATTAAAAAATCCCAGAATGCACTGGTGTTAACTCAGTGAAAAAAAAATAGTCAGGAGAAAGTATAATGTCTCTTCTGCTCACCAAGGCTGCATTTATTTAATCAAAAATACAGTAAGAACAGTAATATTATGAAATATAATTATCATTTCATAGAGCTGTTTTCTATGTGAATATATTTTAAAATGTAATTTATTTATTTGATGCAAAGCTGATTTTTCAGCATCATTACTCCAGTCTTCAGTGTCACATGATCCTTCAGAAATCATTATAAAATGCTGATTTGCTGCTTATCAGAATTGTGCTACTTCATATTTTTGTGGAAACCGTGGTACTTTTTTAGGATTCTTTGAATGAATATATATTTTGTGACAAAGTCTTTACTCTAATTTTTTATTGATTTAATCAATAAAAGTGTCAATTTTAACTATATGTGTGTGTGTGTGTGTGTGTGTGTGTGTGTACATACACACACACACACACACGCACACATACATATGTTTCTTTCAGTATTTCATTCTGATAGCAATAGAATTGCTAAAAAAAAATTTAAATGAAAATTGACTATTTTATCCAATACTTATGTGCTTATTAGAGTTATTTTGAATAATTTGATTAAAAAATGTTAATCAGAATGAAGGCAAATCTTTTTTTTTATTTTATCACTTTTTAATGTTATTTACTTACTGCAGCATATCTCATAATTTCTGTAAAATTCTTTTCAAAACACAGATCTTCCTTGCATTGAAACTTGAATTAAAAAATGTGTAAGAAAATGACAGTCGGCAACAGCTGGTTGGTCGAGATGTGATTGGTCAGTTATGTTTTCAAGGCAGTTGTGTAGTGAACTTTCTGCTATTTAAAGTCCTTTGATTTTGTGATGTCCTCAAGATGCTCTTCAAGCTAAACCACCAGCCACTTCCTGTTTCTCCTCTATGTTTCCTTGAAATATTACCAGACCACTTTTGTGATTAAACACTGTGTCCAAAAATATCCTCACAAGTCTTTTGCCTGCATGCAATTTCCTTTTAATGTCTCTGCAATGTTCTTTTTCTAAAATGTGTGCTATCGTTTTACAAAATTGCTCAAGCTCTGAGTCAGTCTTGCCCTGAGGAGTTAGCTTTGAAGCTAATTACAACGTTTGATAATTTCAGACGCATAGGGGGAATTAATGCATGTACGGGACAGAGATTGCATGACGACGTCCTGATATTGCGAGTCCCGGAACGGCCCATCAGGTGTAGCCGTATGGATTTCACTAATGGCTTCTCATCTTTCTGTCTCTGTGCAGGTGGAATGGCTGAAGAACGAAGAGATTATCGATCCTGCAGACGATCGGAATTTCTACATCACTATCGATCATAACCTGATCATCAAACAGGCGCGGCTTTCTGACACCGCTAACTACACCTGCGTCGCTAAGAACATCGTTGCTAAGAGACGAAGCACCACGGCTACAGTGATTGTCTATGGTGAGTTTGGTGTTACTTGTGTTCATGGAATAAATGTGCCGTGATACGGTGAAGGTTTCAACAGACATGAAATAGAAATCTAATAATTAATTAATATAAAATGTAAAATTAGTGTTAAAAATTTATTAATTTTACACAAAAATAAAAAGCATGAAATCAAAAACCATGTCTAAAAAAAAGTCCAAAAAGCATAGCCATATTAATAATACAAATAGACGGAAAATTACAAAGAAGGCTGCAGACTATGAGGGTAAAAAAAAAGCAAATGTGAGATAAAAACAATTAGGAGATTTAAAAAAAAAAAAAAGATTAGACACTGAAGAAGCAACTTTTGTATTGTTTTGTTTTCTTTCATTTTCCAGCTTCATAGTGTGCAGGCCTTTTTCACCTATTTATATGAAAATTATATATTAAAGTTAATATTAAATTGAATTAACATAATATTAATAATAATTGTAATTATTTAATATAATATGATTATATAATATAATTACATTAATTTATAGTCATAATATTAAAATAAATACATATATTAAATTAAAATAAACACATTTTACAATAAAACTGACAACAACAACAACAAATATGTTTAATTAGTTTGTCTGCATGTAACTGACTCCAGATAACCGTGAAGTGAATGTGTTGTTAAATTATTGAAATATTAACTATAAATTTCAACATGCACTTCAAACACTTTATATTCTCAGCAACACTCCTTGACTGATTTTTAATGTTTCATTTGTTTTGTGATTTCTGAAGTGATTTCTGAATAATAGAATATTTGTACAGTGTCCCAACTTTTTTGGAATTGGGTTTGTACATAGAATTTTATATATTGTTATTTTTGTGACATTTGCCTTTTAATACTATGATGAATATGGTTTTGAACATGTGTTTGACTATATACTTTTTATGGTAGAAATACACCATTCAGAATTGACACTTTTTGATTTGTTTATTCAATGATAAATTGAATGATAAATTTGTCAATAATTAATCAGTGTATTAGATTTGTTGTATTGCTTGTTTAAACTTTTTAAACATTTTTGAAAAGGTAAAAATATTTCTTGGATTAAAGTCACAATGGAACTGAAGTAGCGACAGATCTTTTCTTCTGTAAAGTGATGTATGGATTATCAAAAGAGAAAAAGTGTAGGGAAGGGCCTTGGTTCTATGTGTAGGTTGTTGATTGGCTGTTGAGATGTGGGTGTGGCATTCAAAATGATATGCAGATGAGCATGAGCTTGCAGGGGCAGAGTTTAAAGCAGACTAATGATTGGAGGATTCCTGCATCCTTCACCAGAGAGAATCTGTCGATGTCACCAAAAGATCTAGTTACGACATTTTGATTAACCATTAAAATAAAAAATTAAGCACATGCACATATGAATTGTTCACAATAAGCTCTATAATATGCTTTTAGAAAATAGATACAGTGAGTTTTCATTTCATGCCCATTTAAAAAGAAAAAGAAAAAAATACTTTTGTAACCAGCGGCTTGTGAGCTACAGTTTCTGGGAAGGTTTTTTTTTTTTTGGCAGGCTTGACCACGGTCAAGTGGGAGAAGAGCTTTCAGAAAATTCATTAAAAAGTTTCCAGCTTGTAATTATAAGTTTGACGAGGACATGAATGAACCATTTTTTTACTAGCTAGGAACTCATAATTACGGTAATTTCGACATGGTGTGAATGCATCTTTACAGCACTTCTTTTTCTTCTTCTTTTCAACACCTTTAAGCAATTAATTTAACAAAAAGAGCTTGTACAAACTCTATTCAAAAGTTGTTTTGTAGATCATTTTAGTCTTAGGTGTGCTATCCAGCTTTGTTTTTCATACTGTATGACATACTGACTTACTGTAACTTTAAATAGAAATGTAGCAATACATCTGGAAAATTTCTTGATTTTTACAGTGCTTGTCTCATTTGCGTACTGAAATTTGATTGATTGTTGTTTACATCTCTTTTACATGATCTGTATTGGATATATATCTCTAACTGTTATTCTACTTAGAAATGGGGTATGAATTAGTAATCGCAACAAATCTCTTATTCTTTGGGGAGAGGATGATTGCATATGTTAGGCAAACTATTGTTAAACCAGTGTTATAATAGATAACTAAAATTAAAATCATAAAAAATATGTTACATAAAAAAAATAAACACTAACTAAAACCGAATAATATATAAAAAAAAACTTTCACTTTTATTTCAGCTAGTTGCCAAAGCAACATTTCTCATTTCTATTTTGTTTAACTTGATGTAGTAAAATAACTAAAACAGAAATAAAAAATAAACAAAACGGTGTAGATCTATTTAAAAACATAAATAAAAAATTAAATCGAAAATTTTAAATATATATAAAAAATAGTATCTTGATACTAAAATAATGCTGTCAAACATAAAATGAACATCATAAAATACTACTTTTATTCCATAAAATTGTGACACACGGCAATCAACATAATTCTGACACTTTCTACAGCTTGTCAGGAAGTGAATAATCTCATTCAATTTTCCCAGATTTTACATGAATTTTATATATTATTATATATATTATATATTATTATAACACATGAAAAATTGCAGCTTGACCTCCTGAGGGGGACGAATGCCATTTTCTGAAGGTAAAGCACCTCCTTTCACTTACCCTTTGTTTAGAAAATAATCAAAACTGACTTTTTTTAAAGAGTCAAGCCATAATTTGTACCCAATTTGCTTTCACTGCTTTTCTTTACAGCATTGGAAGCATTTCCTTCAGTTCTCTCCATTGTACTTAATATCCCTGATAATACCAGGTCCAGCTGTGATAAATTGCTGTATGGTCTGTTCAGGTGTGTTACAGAGGTGACTCATAGTTCTCATGCACACAATTTAGCAAAAAGCCCTTCAGATTTTCACCCATTGCTCACATTAAAGTGGCACACACCCCAGCCTTCTCCATGATTTTATTTGTATTTTACATTTTAATTCTTCTGCAGATTTTCTCTCTTGACAGTTTTCTTCGTTGTATTGATGTATTTCCTATTGAAAAGTAAGTCAAGGTAGGACATATTATTAATTTATAAAAAAAATTATATATATATATATATTCTATTTTAATACACTTTAAAATGTAATTTATTCCTGTGATCAAAGCTACATCATTACTCCAGTCTTCAGTGTCACATGATCCTTCAGAAATCATTCTAATATGCTGATTTATTATCTTTAATATTTTACATTTTATATATAATTTCAGTTTAATATAATTGTAAAATATTTTTGATAATTTATCATAATAATAATAGTAATAATAATAATATTTTATTTATAGACAAATATCTGCTAAAAAGTAATGTAGTGAACTTTCAAGGGTACACTATCTTATACATTCAATTATGTTAATTTTTATCAGTTTCACCCGGAAATATCAGCAAGTTCTCAGGATGTTGTTTGTGCTGAAGTGTGTCTTAATGACACTTTAACAGTTTACATCTTACCTCGCTAATGAATGCGAGCGCACTGTCTGTCAATCTTATCAAGGAGTTTTACAGAGTATCTCAAACTCAACAAGCACAATCACACACACACACACACATGTGCAAACAACTTCTACATGTGAAAAGTGTTCGCCACTGATCACCCGCTGATGATTACTCTGACAGGAGCTCTGTGAGTGCGTGTTTGTGTTTTTAGCATCTGTCACGCGTGTCACTGCACTCGCACACTTATCAATTACTCCTGCATCTGTAAAACACTCAGTCAGAGCCCAGAGTCGAGCACGTCTCTCGCACCACTGAACGTTTAATAGCTTGTCATCATTTCGAAAGATAGAAATGGTCTGTTTTTGCATCTGAAAACCAGAGCCACTCTATTTCTTGACCTAGATTCTCCAAGCATGAGATCTGTTGTACTCCAAACTTTTGCAGTTGTGAACTTGGTCTTCAGTGAAGCAGTCAGCGGTTGTAATATTTCTGTATTTTGATGTGTGAGAGATTTGGTGAATATGAGTGAATGTTGCTGTCTGAATGAGTGTCTGATGTGCCGGACTAGTTTTGCTCAGGCAAACATGGCCTGATGTTTTCTGAATGAATGTTTTCAGATTTATGTTCTGTAAAGGGTTTAGCTGGTTCTGTTAGCATCTGTCACGCGTGTCACTGCACTCGCACACTTATCAATTACTCCTGCATCTGTAAAACACTCAGTCAGAGCCCAGAGTCGAGCACGTCTCTCACACCACTGAACGTTTAATAGCTTGTCATCATTTTGAAAGATAGAAATGGTCTGTTTTTGCATCTGAAAACAAAGCCTTCATCTAAGCCTTCTAATTTAGAAGTTAATTTAAAAACTGCATTATGTGCAATTTACATGTTTGCATACATTTTTTTAAGTTGAGTGTTGCTTGTTGTATTTAAAAATAAATATCAATTAAATTTAAGTTTGGGTTCTGTTGTTAAAGGTGGGGTAAGCGATTTCTGGTAGCCAATACTGACATTTGAAATCACCAAAACATACACGCCACTACCCCAAAAGGGTCTCGCCCCTATTTTGACAGCTCCGCCCCACGCATACGTACGCAACCCAGGCAACGATTAGTTCTGTGAAACAAAGCAAAACCAATGTTACACCATGTCTACACTGGATGCGAGTGGCGCGGTGCGACAAAATACTATAGAACTCATTATAATGAGTGATGCTGTCTTTCACCATAGATATATATACATATCTATGGTCTACACTGGATGCGGCACGACACGACATGACACGACAAATCCCCGACAGAAAACTGCTGCTGCGTTCTGTTCATGATGTATTGACACAAATTTCAAATGATTTTCAATGGTCGCTTTGTCGCGTCCAGTGTACTAGACAGACTTTAGCTGTTGCGGCACAGATACGGTGTTACTCACCTATCGAGAAGAAACAAAGCAACCTCGGCGTCCGATCGCAGGCCTTCCGCTCCTTGAGTTCTCTCCAGCGCTGGAAAGCTGATCCCATATTTACACGGGTCCTACTTCTTGCCTTAAGCCTTCTTTTGTTCCACAGACGGTTTCCTCTTTTGTTTTTTATCCGCCATCTCTATCTTTCTATCGCTCGCCTCGGCTAATGTCCGTCCTGTGCACTGAACACTCTCTCCTCCACATCATGAGTAGACACGCCCCTTACTGCTGATTGGCTACAAGTTTGTTTTGCTAGTCGGCCCGAATCAGTTTTCTAAAGCGTTTTTGGAAAATCGCTTACCCCACCTTTAACTGTAACCTTATAGGCTAGTAGGCCTAATGTAAAAGGGCTCATTAGAGCATAAGCCAAGGTAGATTTTTATCGCTAAGAAAATTTGAATTATAACTGAATTTATTTTATTATTATAGCAATTTGTTCAGTAAACCACTGTCTAATAAAAAAAAAAAACAGTTTTAAGTTTAGTTTTTCCCCCTGCTGTACCGAAACTGTACCGAACCGTGACATAAAAACCAAGGTACATACCTAACCGTCATGTTTGTGTACCGTTACACCCCTACTATCTATCTATCTATCTATCTATCTATCTTATAAACCTATAAAGTTTTATTTGTTTGCATACAAAAAATCTTTTGAACTTTTCAGGCTATCATTCCAGGATTTTTTGTCCTGCAATTCTGTGTCCTGTTTTCTAATTCAACTTTGGGAATTGATTTGGCATTTAACAGGAATTCTCAATGGGATACACTGAGACAAAATAAAATTGACTTACTTTTACCTTTACAAATCAGTATAAGGGTATGCAAATCCCTAGTTAGGGTGCATTAATCAGAGGAAGAGCTGTGGCTGTTGTGAAGATGAGCATTTTCACCTCTCATGGGATTTTGGCTGCTTTGGTGTCCTGCCCTGTTTTCATTGGTAATCTTCACTGATTAAAGGTCTCTGAAAGCAGGACTGCATGTGTGTGTGGGCATGTCAGATGGTATCTGATGCCTATGAAATGATTTTTCTCCAGTGCTTGTTCCTGTAATCCTCGCCTCCTCATCAAAGTGGATTTAGTGACTGTGTTTTGGGGTTTGGTCTTTCCTGAGCGATGTCACGCTTGAGATCAGCTCACTAATGCTGGGCGTTTAGTTAGCTTTGGCTCAAAACACAAGTGTGTCAGTGTGTGTGAGTGATTTTACTGTGGGTTTTAAGTGGTGTTTGCTAAAACATCATTGTTGTGCCTACTTAAAGGGATAGTTGAGCCAAAAATGAAAATTCTGTCATCATTTGCTCATTTACATTTATGCATTTTCATTTATCTTATCCTCTCATGTTTTTCCAAATCTGACTTTCTTTCTTCTCTGAAACATAAAAATAATATTTATTAATTTAAATTGTATGGTGAACTATCCTTTTAAGGATTTGAACAAACCCCAAACAACTTTGGCAAGTAATTGTCTTGCACTTAATCTCTTACAATCTCTTGGTGTTTATATGTATATATATATATATATATATATATATATATATATATATATATATATATATATATATATATATATATATATATATATATATATATATATATATATATATATATATATATATATATATATATATATATATACTATTGATTTAGATTTAGATTTTATTTTTATATTTTTATATATTTTATATTTTTATTTTTATATATTTTAGTTTTCATTTGTTAGTTTTAGTAATTAATGTTTTTTTGTCATTTTTATTATTTTTTAAATTCTATTTATCTTCATTTTTCAGTTTTAGTTTTCAGTTATTTGCCAAGGCAACATTTATAATTTTCATTTTAAGGTTTTTAAAAAAAAAATATTCCAGTTTAATTTGAATTAATCAAACTGATTTTTAATAGTTTTGAGTTCAATTTTAGTTAACAATAACAACACAGTCAACAGTTTTCACTCTAATTTTGGTTCAGGTTTTCTAATTTTGTTACATCCTTTTGTCAAGGCTACTAGTTTTTGTTTTGTATTTCTACTTAGCTTTATTTTTATTTCAGTTAGTTGCCAAGCATTATTTCTAATTTCTAATGTTTTTTTTCATGTAATATTTATATTTTTTCAGCTTTATTTCAATTAATGAAAACTAATTTTAATAGTTTTTGTTTTAGTTTATTCAACAATAACAACTCTGACAACAACCACACAAATTTGCCATAACAAGTACTTCGCAATGCCCTAGCAACCAAGGTTATTTTCGTAAACGAAAACTAAAACTAAGATGAAAACGATTGATCAAAAAAGATTTTCGTAAACTGAAATAAAATAAAAATGTCAAAATAAATGAAAAACTAAAACGAAATGAAACTAACAATAGTTATTGAAAAACGAACTGAAATAAAATAATAATTATCAAAAATAAATAATCGTTTTCGTATAATCATTACGTTGGTGCATCATGCGTGTGAGGTTATCTGATGGAGAGACGCAAAGCAGTTTAAAGCTAATTCTGCACGGGTTCTGTTTGGTAAACTCGCACTAGCAATACGTAACAGAACACCCGACCCGTTACCCGACAGCAGCACTGATTTAATTCTGAACCCAACCCGAAAGCGCATCCTTTCTGTAAACAATGAAATAGGCTAAATAAAAAGAACATATTTAAATATAATCCTTTACTGGTAAATTTTCTCTCCTTAAACTCTGCAGTATATACATGGCCATTGGTTAGTCTATAGAAGCATTAAAAATAAAACTTATAAAATGAAATTATATAGGTTAAAAGCTACAGAAAGCAAGCAAAAAGCGCTCCCTAAGCTGTCATTGACTTCAGCTGCAGTGCGAATGGCTAATGCACAATGCTGCAAATTTGAATTGTAAATAGAAATCTTCAGACTACAGATCGTGAACACGAATAAGCACGGGGCAGTCTGAAGGCAGCTTCAGCGGGTATTGTATTGAGTCTAAATAGCTAGTCTTGGCTTTTGGACCCGCAGTCTGCCCGTGACTACTGATTTCCTGACCCGCAACATGGAGTCAACCGCGTGCAGGACTCAGATTTAAAACGCACTGTGAAATGTATGATCAGGTAAGGGACGATTGATGCATTGGTTGAGAGGGAAATTTACCCACCTGCCATGCATATCACCACATAGGCTATTGTAAGACGTATAATGTTTTGTAATGAATCTTTGCAAATCGCCTTTCCTAATAATGTGCTAATTTACAAGTTTCACGATGAATGCGGCTAAAATAAACAGTCTCGCTGAGAGCAGCTCGGAAGAGAGGGGCGGGGTCAGCAGAGCTCATTAACATTTAAAGGAAAATGCTACAAAAACGGCTTGATCTGAAAAGAGCTGTTTTTGACAGGGTAAAAAAGGTGTTTTTTACACTACCATTGAGAAATTTTAACCAAACTATGTTACAGACTTTTCATTAAGACCCTAAAGCATCATATCAACTTGTGGAAAATGGGCATCCTATGACCCCTTTAAAATAAACGGGGTGGAAAGATATTGAGACTCCATCGTAATTATTGAATTTCATTAGTCCCAGTAATGATTTATGTGTGGCTGTTCCCGGGAAAGTGAGCAAGACACAACAGTTACAGTATCATGATTATGGATAAATAAGATAAAAGACATCTAATATAAACAAATTACATTTATTTTCAAATTAAATATCACAACATACATTTATCGTCCAGTCTAGTGTTTTTAAATATGACAGTGTATATTAAATTAAGCACAACTTGTATAGATTTATGGAGTAAAGCCTGACTGCTTCATTTTGGCATATATTTGTATACTATTACCATCTAATCAATCTCAGCATGCTTTAATTTTGTCGCTAGATGTTTGTGTCACTAAGGTTAAATTAAATCTTTCTTTGGTCTGCGATCTGGAAGCTAAACTTTAATTACTAAAACTAAAACTGAAACTATATAAAAACTAAATAGAAATGTGTTCACAAAATAAAAACTAAACTAAAACAAAACAAATTATTAATGAAACGAATAAAAACTAAACTGAATTTTACTGCAAATTTGAAAACGATATTAAAATAAAACAAATGTAAAAATTCAAAACTGTAATAACCTCGCTAGCAACCACTCAAAGCACCTTAGAAACCATTTAGAACACCATAGCATCATGCTGGCGGTGAGTTTTGCAAATGGCTTCAGAAAATGCCAATATCTAGTCTGTGGTTGAAACCTTTTTAATGGTCAGAAACAGCGAGCGAGAGACAGAGCTCTGGAACGAGTCCTGTTCTATTGGCTGTATGGCCTCATAACTCTGAAATGAGAAAGATGGGAAGGAAAAGGAGGAATCTACTTACAACTAATCTACTCCCTCACACGAACTCAAAGACACACACACACACAAAGCTGTGGAAAGTGTGTGAGGGGAGTGCGGTAAGTTAATAGCAGCAGAGGGAGTGACACAGTTTAATAGTTGAAGAGCTTCTGTGTCTTTCTCCGGAAGACTCAAATGGGAAGAGCATCACCTCTCGACAACACAAGAGTTAAACACTCCAGCTCTGTGTGTGTGTGTGTGTGTGTGTGTGTGTGTGTGTGTGAAGGTAAAAGGATCCGTCAGCTGGAATATAGACTTTCACATACCAAACACAGCTGCTCACAGCACAGTTCTCTTCTGTCCATTTTCTGCCTCTCACAATATTTGGTCTGCGTCTCTTTTATTTGAATGACAGAAAACAGGAGATACATGAACAAAACCTGATTATCATGTTCTCCTAAATGATGTGAGATGTTACAAAGAGCATCACATGATGGTTGACACTCATTTACTTACCTTGGATTTACTTAACATTTGTATTTAACATTAAAATGTTTTATTAAATTTGTGAAAAATCTAAATTAAAATAGAAAGCATGAATAATATAATATAATATACTGTTCAAAATTTGAGGTCAGTAAGATTTTTACTTTCCTCCAGCAAGGATACATTAAATTGATCAAAAGTGACAATAAAAACATTTATTATGTTACAAAAAAATATATATTTTAGTAAATGCTGTAATTTTTAATTTTCCGTTCATCAAAGAATCCTGAAAAAAATTATTGTTTTCAACAAAATAAATTACATTTTAAAATATATTAAAATAGAAAACAGTTATTTTAAATTGTAATACTATTTCATAATATTACTGTTTTTACTGAACTTTTTGAACAAATAAACGCAGACTTGGCAAGAATAAAAGACTTTAAAAAACATTAAAAAATCTTACTGACCCCAAACTTTTGAACCGTATTGTTGCATAAATATAGCTCTATTTATTTTTTGTCATGTATTACCTTATAAGTGCATGGTTAATGTCTGCATCTTTTCCGGGGAACAACTTTCTTCATCACTCTGCAATGTGTGAGAAATGAAAAATCTTTCCTTGACTAGTAGTAAAGAGTACAGAAAGTTTTTAATACATTTATATTTATTCATTTAGCAGACGCTTTTCAAGGTGACCAAGAAAAGATGCAAAATTCAATGAAAATGTATGCGATAAATCATATGGAGTCAACAATATTAACACTGCCGCAACACCACACAAAAAGTGCAAAACAGTACAGAAAAAACTTCATTTTGAACAACAGAAAGTGGCTTTTAGATGAAAGAGTTTGTGTTCCAGCCATTAATAGACAGATAAACCTCAGCTTTATTTGCAAAAATTAAACTATTAAATTAAACTCTTTGAAATCAGCAATAATAGGAATATTACCTGCAGTGACTGACTGTATACGAGTACAGGATCATGTACATCCGGTCGTTCATTATCACAAAATAATGGGTTTATTTTGCAGTGTAATAATAATACAGGGCATAACACGGCTGCTTACCAAATAAAAAAGTAAATGGACATGAAATATTGATTTGGGCTGAAATCATTACATGAGAAGAAAGCGAGAGTGGAATGATGTGAGAGACGTGATCGTGTCTGTGTGTGTTTACAGTGAATGGCGGCTGGTCCACGTGGACGGAGTGGTCGACCTGTAACAGTCGATGTGGGCGGGGCCTTCAGAAAAGAACCCGCAGCTGCACCAATCCTGCGCCTCTGAACGGGGGGTCGCCGTGTGACGGACAGGCCATCCAAAAAATCGCCTGCACCTCAGTTTGCACAGGTACCAGTCTAAAGAAATGAATCAGAGTTTAATTTGATGTGAATGAAAACGAAGCTTTGAGAGACAGAAATGCGTGTACCTGTGTGTTGAGCATTCAGCTGGGACAAAAATTAGTTGTGAAATTGTAATAATCTCTAACAGCCTTGTTTTTGTTTAAAATAATGTCAGAGTAATTTAATTGTATTTAATAAATAAAAAAATATTTTATTTATATTGAAATAAAATAAATAAATAAAATAGCGTCATAGTTATTCAATAGTATTGGAAACATTTTAAAATATTTTTTCATATTTTAAAAAAATGGAAAAAAATCATTTAATTAAATTACGTCATAGTAATGAATAGTATTTAATAAAGTAATATGTGACATATTGTATATATTAATAATTGTACATATATAATTGTTTCATGAATATAGTTGTATTTGTTGTTTGTCATTTATTATCTCATAAATATTGTAACTTAAAAGCATCATTTTAGAAAACAATAATGTATAATGATTATTCTATTATAAGAATATTCTATTCTTTGGGTGTAAAAAGAAACATTTAGATTTATTTTAAATAACCATGCCATCTACTTAGCAAATAATTAATCACTGCATTAATTCATTCCTATGTTAGCTTGAAAAATATTAAAAACTAAAAATGTGCAACAGATATCATTGGCTATAGTAAAGTGACATATCAAACAGTATCAAAAATATTATGTGTGTGTGTGTGTGTATATATATATGTATTATATATATATAATATACATCACATTTTTATATGAAGTGACAATAATCATAACAGTGTTATTTTAGTATTATTTATATACTAATACTAATATTTTATTTTAGATTTTAATTTAGATTTAATTAAGTTCTATTTTTATATTTTCACTTTAATTTTAGTTTACGTTTTGGTAATTTTGTTATGTGATTTTGTTGTATTTATTTGTTTTTGTTTTTTAACATTTCTATTTAGCTTTATTTTTATTTTAGAGTTAGGTTTAGTCATTTTAGTTCTTCATCTTAATTTCTTTTAGTCATCTTATTTCATTTAGTTGCCAGAGCAACATTTCTAATTTTCATTTAAGTTTCGGTTTTTCATTTAATATTTATATTTTATTTTATTTCAGCTTTCAACAACACTGAATCACAAATGGAGGTTTTCATAAAGATCTGAGTTTGTAATCATGATACTACTCTGGAACTTATTACAATATTTCCGACATGACGTAAACGCACAGTGAGGTCAGTTCTTAAACATGAAGGGAACACAATGAAGAATTTGGTTCAGATTTTTTCCTCGATTGACATTTATTCATTTGGCAGTTGCTTTTATCCAAAGTGACTTCCAAATGAAGAATTCCTTCCATAAACAGAAGGATGGAAAATTCACTGTGAGACTATTGAATTGTGAGGAATTCTTTCATAAAAACTTGATTCTTTTCCAGTCCAGTTTGAGTTCTTCACCTCTTGATAGCATCAGACAATGCATCTTTTTCCAGGCCCATCAGTTCAGCTTTCAAGCCAGACACTTCCCCTATACTTTGGCCCCTAGGGGCCCCTAAGGGACGAGCACATTTCCATTCCCTCCTGCCTGTGAGAGTCAGTTCACTGTGAAGCAGGTGAGATTAAAGCATCTGCAGGCAGCAGGAGAGATGCCACAGTCACGCTAATGACTGACCCACATACTGCAGCCACTCTCCTGTGACAGAATCCAGAGACAGGCCCAGAACCAGACTAGATCAGAGCAGAAGATGCATCATGTTTTATTTTATTTTATATGTTTTTTTTTATTTTATTTTGTGTTTTTTATGTTTATTTTATTTTGTTTTATTGTATTGTATTTTATTTTTTGTATGCAATATGCTTGAGGTGGTCCATGGCTGAGGCTTTTATTTCATTTTATTATATTGTTTTTATTTATTTATTTTTTTTAATTTAACTGAATTTGATATTTTAGTTATTTTAAATTTAATTTTGTTTTTTATAAAAAATTTTGTGCAGTGTGCATGAGGCAGTCCACGGCAGGGAATTTTTAGTAATTAATTAATCAATGTATGTATTTATTTATTTATTTACAGTTTTGAGTCATTTTGTGTCCAATATGCATGAGGTGGTCCATGATGGGGACCTTCATTTCATTTTATTATATTTATTTATTTATTTATTTTATTTTACTTTATTATTCTTTATTTATTATCTTATTTATTTTATCTTATATTGTATTAGTTTATTTTTGTATTATATTTATTATAAATATAAATATGTTGCATTATATTTATATATTATTTTTATTTATTTTTCAATTCAATTGCAAAATGCATGAGGTGGTCCATGGACGGGGGGTTTATTTTGTTTATTTAATTTTTCAGTTTAATTTCTGTGTGTAATATGCAAGATGTGAAATATTACTCATTTACACGTGCAAAGAAGTTAGCCATTCATAACATGGCTCATTAACATTTTAAAACGTGTGTGTGTGTGTTTCTGTGTGTGTGTTTCTGCGTGTGTGTGTGTTTAGTTGACGGTGAGTGGGCCGACTGGAGCAAGTGGTTGGCGTGTAACACTGAGTGCACGCAGTGGAGGAAGAGAGAGTGTAATGCTCCTACGCCTCAGAACGGAGGGAAGGACTGTGAGGGAGTCACGCTACAGTCACAGAACTGCACTGATGGACTCTGCCTACAAAGTGAGTGCACTTACACACACACACACACACACACACACACACACACACACAGTCAGGCTGGATCCCTTTACCGTCAACATGATGTCAGAATTGAATCTATTTACTTTCTTAAGACAAGTTCCCGGTCTTGTGTTTCTGGTATTATCTGTTATTTTTGTATTTTTGTATACTATTTATAGTTTTTGTATTTTTTATTATCTTTTATTTTTCTATTTTAATTTTAGTTAAGCTGTAGTAACTTTGTTAACTCAAGTCTTATGTGTTTTTGGCATTTTTATTATTTTTTTATTTATTAAGCTTAAATTTGTGTTTATTTCATTTTTAGTTTTAGTAATTTTAGTACTTAAACATATTTTTTTTATTTAGTTGACGAGGCAATTTTAATTGTTTATTTATATATTATTATAGTATTTATCATTTTTCAATTAGCTTTTATTTTTATATTTTCAATTTTTATTTGTTTTTATTTTATTTTAATTTTAGTTAAGTTTTAGTAAATGTATGTTTTTGTGATTTTCTTTATTCTATTTAGCTTTTAATTTATATTATATTATTTTCATTTTAGTTTTAGTAATTTTAGTACTTAGTACAGTTAGTTGACAAGGAAACATTTCTCATTTTCATTTAAGTTGCTTTAAGTTTGCATTCTAAAATTTATATTAAATTTTATTTCAGCTTTATTTCAACTAACAGATTTTATTTCAATTAAAATTATGAAATGAATAATAAATAATGATCCAAAGGGGGAAAAAGTTTTATTTTTGGAATCCTACATAAAACTTTCTTTACCTCTAAAATGTCTTTGCTTTTCAGTTGACGTCACCCAGGCTATTTTATTTTATTTTATTTCATTTCATTTTCAGTTGATGTCACCAAGGCCATGTGGGCTATTGGTTATCAACTCTGTTGTCATTGTTTTATTCATTGCAGCCAGTATTTTAATACCATATAACATGACAGCTCTGAAATACATCAGATTACAAAAGTTAAACTGATTGCAAATATTGTTTCTTGTTTACTTTAAAGCTTTTAGATGATTTGTTTATTGCTCCTGTACATAATGAGGCACATAAACATGGCCTTTCATGTGTTTCAATCACTGTCACAGTGGACACAGTGAGAATCTTTA
Source organism: Sinocyclocheilus grahami (assembly GCF_001515645.1). Classification (NCBI taxonomy): domain Eukaryota; kingdom Metazoa; phylum Chordata; class Actinopteri; order Cypriniformes; family Cyprinidae; genus Sinocyclocheilus; species Sinocyclocheilus grahami. The sequence goes on along the minus strand of NW_015506105.1, from coordinate 264,717 downwards.
AGAAACGGACAGGTGACATGAATGTGTGTAATCACAAGCCATCAGCATGGCAGTTTAATTTGTTTGCTGGTTTTTAGAGCAGTGAGCAGTGATAGAAAGAGAGAGAGAGAGAAAGACCTCTGTTTGGTGTTGCGTAATGGATCTCTCTCTCCCCGCAGGCACTTCCTCACTAAGGTTTCAACTTTAAAAGTTCTTCTGACTGATCCAACAAAGTTACAAAGTAACAAATTCAAGTGTGAGCAGATCAAAAAGATCACACAAAAGTCACACAAAATCAAGACCAATCTCGGAGCCCCAAAAATGTTACGGCCCATAACCATTTTAAGGCTCGTTAATTCAAACCATTCAATAAAACGACACAGGCCGAACATATTAAAAAGAATCACAACACCTGATGTGAATTTCAAGACGCCTCCATTTTATTAAATTTACAGAGTTCAACTCAAACATCCAGAAAATAATGAGCAACAATTCACAAAGAATATTTTATGAACAATCTAATAAATACTAACAAAAAAAGAATAATCAGCTCACGGGTAGGAAAGCTAGGAAAACAGACTCCTGACTACCCCTGTTCTCGGAATAAAGTTCTTACCTGACTCCCGAAATAAAAATAAGAACTGGTGAGTCTTCCGGACCCCTGCTTCCCTCGCTCTGTTCTTACTAAATAAACAAAACATGAACTAATAAATAAATACACTACCCGCTACTGATAAGTAAGAAAGTATATCACATATCAAAACACAAATTTACAAGTTAAACCTAAGCATAAAGAAAAACAAAAATATAGCCTCAAAGAGGCGATGAGAGAGATGCTTGTGAGAACAATGGGAAGCGGAGCAACAGAGAGAGAGACCGCCATTGTCGCCCTCGCAGCCTATTTATCCGGAATCCTTGATGACGTCACGCGACTCACAGAATGGGAAACCCCCACAACGCCACCTATGGGCTTAGAATATAAATGTCACACAGATACACGTAACACCCTTAAAAGTTGAGCAGGCACAATCCATTTAACCCCACTCAACTCTCTCGGCTCTCTGTCTTAGTCAGTTACAAAACCTAGTAAATACCTGCTTAGACAGCAGGAAAATTTGAGCAAGTCCTAGCCAGGGGTGCAACCAGATAGAAACGTCTCGGTTACATACGTAACCCTCGATCCCTGATGGAGGGAATGGAGACATTATGTCGTGACGACATTAGGGGTCTAACTTGGGAGCCCAATCATCTCTGAGTTTAAGAGAAAATGCCAATGAAAATTGGCTAGTGGATTTTGCACGCTGAGCCACTCCCCATGCACACGGGTATATAAGGCGACAACGCGCGTCCACTCATTAGGTTTCACGCTGAGGACCCGAGAACGTGTCCCCGCAACAGCAAGTGATTCAAGGTTGTGGCATGGGGACATAACGTCTCCATTCCCTCCATCACAGAATGAGGGTTGCGTACGTAAATGCGACGTTCCCTATCTGTCGGTCACTACGAGCTATGTCATGATGACATTAGGGGTCTATAGAAAATGCCACAACCTGAACACCATCACAACCCTGTGGCACTGAAAATTTTGACAAGCTATAGCGTGTCAAGACAAAGCTACGCTAAGGTCGTAACCTTCCCAAAGCCCCAGCGCAAATTCACTGACCTTGATACCAAATGGTGAGTACATCGCTGCTGGAGAATGTCATGCTGCTGTTCCATCCACAAAAAAGTTTTTGGAAGGGATTTCAACCTTCAGTGAAAGATTGCTTCAAATCTTTCCCATTTGTTCTTTTCAGCCTGGCAATGGGGAAGCGAGCCTTAAGGAAAAGGTGGCTACGGAGACCACATCCTACCCGTAGGGAGGTGACATGTGGAGATACTGATATGGACTGACCCAGGGGGCAGTACTACATATGGAATGGGTCTCTGAGGCAGGTCCTACCTTAGAGTAGGGATGGAACAACTGCCAGAAGAGACTGACAGAGCGGGTCTGTCAAGGGAAGACACGTTTACCGAGAGGGAAACCTTACTGTGGAAGAATACACATATGGGATTACCCGTAGGGAATCAAGCCATATGGACACCTAGCCCAGTACAGGGGCTGACCGGGACTCCGGGAATGCTAACACCAGTACTGGGCCTGGTGTCAGACTGCTCTGCCAAGTCTGACTGCCGGGGGTGCTGGAGGACGCTCGACCAGGGTTCGCCAACCGGGGAACTTTACTGGGAGAAGAAAGGCGCTCGCATCCCCGTGTGAGGGAGAATGGCGCAGCAAGCGTGACACAGAGCCAGGTCTTCCCACCAATTACCTGTTACCCAACACACGGGAAGAAACCGGCTCTACACGAAAATTGTAAAACCTTGCAAAGGTGTTAGGTGTTGCCCAGCCCGCAGCTCGACAGATGTCTGCCAGAGAGGCACCCCCAGGGGGCACGGCTCACCATGGGATTGGTACGCCAAGGCGATGACATCCACTATCCAGTGGGTCAACCTCTGCTTGGAGACAGCCTTCCCTTTCTGCTGACCTCTGCTGACCTCCAAAGCAGACAAGGAGCTGCTCAGAGCTTCTGAAGCTCTGGGTGTGGTCCACATATATGCGTAACACTCTTACGAGACACAGCAACACCAAGCCTGGATCAGCGCTTGCAGGTTCACCACCTGCTCCCGGAAGAGAGTTGTGGGAACCTTGGGCATGTATCCAAGCCAGGGTATCAGGACAAAGTGAGAGTAGGCCGGCCCGAAGACAAGGCACTCTTCCCTTACCGAAAATGCTTGGAGGTCCCTGACCCTCGAGATGGAAGTGAGCGCGATCAGGAGCGCTGTCTTAAGAGACAGGAACTTCAGCTCAACTGAATCGAGCAGCTCAATGTGACCCCTCTGAAGTCCAGCCAGGATGGGTATCAGGGGTGTCCTAGGAGGATTCAACCTTCTGGCACCCCTCGGGAACCTAACAATCAGGTCATGCTTTCCCAGGGACCGGCCGTCCCCTGCATCGTGATGTGCTGCGATGGCAGCAAAATACACTTTCAAGGTGAAGGGGGACATCCTACGCTCCAACCTTTCTTGCAGGAAAGAAAGCACGACTCTAATCGAGCTCCAAAGGCCAGGTCCGGGTGGGCCAGTAAGGCGCAACCAGCAGGACCTGTTCCTCGTCCTCCCTGACCTTGCACAGTGTCTGTGCGAGCAGGCTCACTTGGGGGAAATGCATACTTGCGTAGAGCCGGGGTGCCAGCTGTGTGCCAGTGCATCTGTGCCCAGGGGGGCCTGGGTCAGGGAATAGTACAGCTGGCAGTGGGAGGACTCGTGGGAAGCAAACAGGTCCACCTGAGCTTCCCCGAATCGACTCCAGATCAGCTGGACCATCTTGGGATGGAGTCGCCATTCTCTGGGAAAAGTGAGCTGTCGTGAGAGTGCGTCGGCCGCACGATTGAGCTCCCCCAGAATGTGGATGGCACACAGCGACTTGAACCGCGTCTGACTTCAGATGAGGAGATGGCGAGGGTCAACCTCTGCTTGGAGACAGCCTTCCCTTTCTGCTGACCTCTGCTGACCTCCAAAGCAGACAAGGAGCTGCTCAGAGCTTCTGAAGCTCTGGGTGTGGTCCACATATATGCGTAACACTCTTACGAGACACAGCAACACCAAGCCTGGATCAGCGCTTGCAGGTTCACCACCTGCTCCCGGAAGAGAGTTGTGGGAACCTTGGGCATGTATCCAAGCCAGGGTATCAGGACAAAGTGAGAGTAGGCCGGCCCGAAGACAAGGCACTCTTCCCTTACCGAAAATGCTTGGAGGTCCCTGACCCTCGAGATGGAAGTGAGCGCGATCAGGAGCGCTGTCTTAAGAGACAGGAACTTCAGCTCAACTGAATCGAGCAGCTCAATGTGACCCCTCTGAAGTCCAGCCAGGATGGGTATCAGGGGTGTCCTAGGAGGATTCAACCTTCTGGCACCCCTCGGGAACCTAACAATCAGGTCATGCTTTCCCAGGGACCGGCCGTCCCCTGCATCGTGATGTGCTGCGATGGCAGCAAAATACACTTTCAAGGTGAAGGGGGACATCCTACGCTCCAACCTTTCTTGCAGGAAAGAAAGCACGACTCTAATCGAGCTCCAAAGGCCAGGTCCGGGTGGGCCAGTAAGGCGCAACCAGCAGGACCTGTTCCTCGTCCTCCCTGACCTTGCACAGTGTCTGTGCGAGCAGGCTCACTTGGGGGAAATGCATACTTGCGTAGAGCCGGGGTGCCAGCTGTGTGCCAGTGCATCTGTGCCCAGGGGGGCCTGGGTCAGGGAATAGTACAGCTGGCAGTGGGAGGACTCGTGGGAAGCAAACAGGTCCACCTGAGCTTCCCCGAATCGACTCCAGATCAGCTGGACCATCTTGGGATGGAGTCGCCATTCTCTGGGAAAAGTGAGCTGTCGTGAGAGTGCGTCGGCCGCACGATTGAGCTCCCCCAGAATGTGGATGGCACACAGCGACTTGAACCGCGTCTGACTTCAGATGAGGAGATGGCGAGGAAGTTGTGACATGTGACGTGAGCATAGACCGCCCTGTCGGTAGATGTACGAAATGGCCGCAGTGTTGTCCATGCGGACCAACACGTGCTTGTCCAGCAGCAGCGGCCAAAACTGCCGCAAGGCTAGATGCACTGCCAACAACTCCAGGCAGTTGATGTGCCAAAGCAGTCGAGGTCCTGTCCAGGACCCCAAGGCTGCCTGCCCGTTGCACGTAGTGCCCCAGCCCGTATTGGAGGCATCTGTCGTGACAATGACATGCCGGGACACTTGTTCTAAGGGCACCCCGGCCCGTAGAAATGCAAGGTCCGACCAGGGGCTGAATAGGCGGCGACACATCGGTGTGATGGTGACATGATGTGTATCGTGGCGCCATGCCCATCTCGGGAATCGGGAGTGTAACCAGTGCTGAAGCAATCTGAGCGGCGTGACTGCGGCTGTGGATGCCATATGCCTCACAAGCCTCTGAAAGTGTTTCAGTGGTACCACCGTCCTGCCTCTGAAGGAACTCAGGCAGTTCAGCACCGACTGGGCATGTTCGTTGGTGAGACGTGCCGTCATACTCACCGAGTCTAACTCCATACCGAGAAAAGAGATTCTCTGCACAGGGGAGAGCTTGCTCTTCTCTTGGTTGACCTGAAGCCCCAACTGACTGAGGTGCCGAAGCACCAGGTCCCTGTGATCGCACAACTCCTCTCGTGACCGGGTCATGATGAGCCAGTCTTCGAGATAGTAAAGGATCCTGATGCCCACTTCCCATAGTGGGGCAAGGGTGCCCTCCGCGACTTTCGTGAAGACATGGGGGGACAAGGAGAGCCCAAAGGGGAGGACCTTGTACTGCCATGCCTGACCCTCGAATGCAAACCGCAGGAACGGTCTGTGACGAGGAAGGATCGAGACATGAAAGTACGCGTCCTTCAGGTCGATCGCTGTAAACTAATCCTGGGCTTGGTCGCATTTGATAATAAGTTTCTGCATCAACATCTTGAACGTGAGCTTGTGAAGAGCCCAATTCAATACTCGCAGATCCAAGATACAGGTGCATCTCAATAAATTAGAATGTCGTGGAAAAGTTCATTTATTTCAGTAATTCAACTCAAATTGTGAAACTCGTGTATTAAATAAATTCAATGCACACTGACTGAAGTAGTTTAAGTCTTTGGTTCTTTTAATTGTGATGATTTTGTCTCACATTTAACAAAAACCCACCAATTCACTATCTCAACAAATTAGAATACTTCATAAGACCAATAAAAAAATATTTTTAGTGAATTGTTGGCCTTCTGGAAAGTATGTTCATTTACTGTACATGTACTCAATACTTGGTAGGGGCTCCTTTTGCTTTAATCACTGCGTCAATTCGGCGTGGCATGGAGGTGATCAGTTTGTGGCACTGCTGAGGTGGTTTGGAAGCCCAGGTTTCTTTGACAGTGGCCTTCAGCTCATCTGCATTTTTTCTTCTCTTGTTTCTTAGTGAATTGGTGGGTTTTTGTTAAATGTGAGCCAAAATCATCCCAATTAAAAGAACCAAAGACTTAAACTACTTCAGTCTGTGTGCATTGAATTTATTTAATACACTGGGCAGCGCAAGCCACGTTCCCAAACTCCGTACGAGTGGCACCAAAGGGACAGTCGACATACCCACAGTGGTGCAGCGATGGATAGTTGTGCTGGGTGGCCCAGAAGGCACCTCGTTCTGAGTCATCACAGCAAAACTCCCCGTGTCCCTGGAGGGACTGGCCAGAGATGCATGGAGAGGTGTTGCATCTCTGATCTGCGATCTCTTGGCCACTGGCGATAGGGGGCGTCGTGGGTGAGGGTGAGGAAGCGGTGCGTTGCTCACTGTCAACCCACGGGCCTTGCAACCCGGAGGAAAAGGAAACTGCTCTTTTATTGAAAATGTGGTTACCGCTGACCGCTGAAAAGATTCTCCGCCCGGCCCTCCTCCGGGGGAAGTAGCGGCGCTGTCCTCACCACCTCATGAAGAGCAGTCTCCCACATCTCCAGGTTGCCCGTATCCGGGCCGCTTCGCCGTCTTCTTGAAGGACTTAGCGGCCGGGTGCGACACAGGGGCCGCCGCTCTCCTGAATGGGGCTTGACACGCTGGCCTCGACGGTGTCTCAGCACGGGTCGGAGCCGGTTGTGGAGGATGCAGGAGGGCACCCACGGTGACGAGCAGGCTGAGACACCGCCCGTGACAGAACGGTGGCAGCTGGAGGATCACGTCGGGGCAGGATGTGTTGGATGGCCTCAGTCTGCTTTTGTACTGCTGGGCAAAGTCCTCGACAGTGTCGCCGAACAGGCCAGCCTGGGAGATGGGAGCGTCAAGAAAGCGTGCTTTGTCAACGTCTCTCATCTCAGCCAGGTTGAGCCAGAGATGGCGCTTCTGGACCACCAGAGTGGACATCGCCTTCCCGAGGGACCGCACCATGACTTTCATTGCCCGGAGGGTGAAGTTAGTCATCGTGCACAGCTCCTGCATCAACCATGGGTCATTACTACCCTTGTGCATGGCTTGGTGAACTTGCAGGATAGCCATGACATGCAGGGCAAAGGCAGCTTGGCCCGTAACACTATAAGCTTTTGCAGTGAGAGCTGCCGACAGCTTACAGGCTTTGGACGGGAGATGAGGACAATTCCTCCAAGTGGCGGCGTTTTTCGGCCACAGTTGCACCGCAACCGCTCTCTCCACCTGGGGAATGTCAACGCACACCCTAGCCGCCCCGCCATCGAGGGTAGTAAGGATGGAGGAAGGAGACGAGCGGCTTCCGTACCGCCAACCAGAACAGCTTCCCGACTCACAGCAGATGAATGGCTTTGTGGAGTATAACAGCTTTTCATACAACCACTTGGCTCCGAAGCAAAAATCTAATGAGTGGACGCGTGCTGTCGCCTTATATCCGTGTGCATGGGGAGTGGCTCAGCGTGCAAAATCCACTAGCCAATTTTCATTGCCGTTTTCTCTTAAACTCAGAAATGATTGGGCTCCCAAGTTAGACCCCTAATGTCATCACAACATAACTCGTAGTGACTGACAGATAGGGAAACAGCGTGACAAGCCATCTATCCCATGTAAATTTGAGTGCATTTTAGTTTTAAACAAAGTTTTCATAACATGTTATTCCTCTTCTTTTCAGTACTTTGTTTAGTAATCTGTAGTTTGATGTATTTTGATTGCTCAAATAGAGTTTGGAAATCCAACTGATTTTAGTAAATTGGTTTGTTTGGATGGAAAGTCCCCTTGTATTTCAAATCTTTATTTGTTTTCTTATTTGTAGTGAAACATTTTGTTAAATAGTATTTTATATTATTTTAATACTACTACTATTACTACCAATAATAATAATAATTATTATTATTATTATTTATTTGTATTTATTTATTAATGTATTTATGTATATTGCGCCAGATACTCTATCATTCAAAAGTTTGGGGTCGGTTGGATTTTTTAATGTTTTTGAAAGAAGTCTCTTTTACTCATCAAGGCTGCATTTATTTGATCAAAAATAAAATAAAAACAATAATATTATGAAATATTATTACAATTTAAAAAACTGTTTCCTTTTTTGAATATATAGTATATTAAAATATAAGTTATTCCTGTGATGCAAAGATAAATTTTCAGCATCATTACTCCAGTCTTCAATGTCACATTATCCTTCAGAAATCATTCTAATATGCTGATTTGCTGCCCAAGAAACATTTCTGATTATTATCAATGTTGAAACAGTCGTGCTCTTTTCTTTTAATCTATTTTTGTGGAAACCACAATAGATTTGTTTTTCACGATCTTTTGATTAAAATAAAGTTCAAAAGAACAACATTTATTTGAAATAGAAATCTTTTGCAACGTTATAGATGTATTTACTGTTCGTTTTTTTTTTTTTTTTTTATCTTAACGACCCCAAACTTTTGTATACTAGTGTACATATTATTGAATATGGCAAAAAAAATAATTATATCAGCTTAATATACAGTTAAATAAAAAGCTTATCATTAATAACTTGACTGTATTATAAAATGAGAAGCTTGTAGTTTGGCTACAGTTTAAAACTAGTTTCCACCACTAAATAAATGACACAATGTGGTAACTAAATATGAAGAGTTAATTTGCAAAAACTGATAAACGCTACTTTAAAAAAAAAGTGATCTGAACCCTAAACACGTTTTGTCTTTCACTTTCAACTTTTCACTTTCACTTTCAAGGTATCGTGACTCGCGAGTTCACGTTTTACTGCAGAAGCCGACAAGCACCCTTGTTGTTTTTGAACAGAAGCCGATAAGTCCATTTTAGCGAATCAGCGCGCTGTATTCAGGTCAGGTGACAAGGCTACTTTCACTTTGAAAAGACGTGCTAGCTGAGAGGAGTTCGGCAAAGCTGACTAAAAGTGATCAAGGATGGATAATTTCGACGAAATTGATGAACCTGTGATATCTTCTTCAGGGCGAAAAAGGAAAATAAGAGCTGAAACGTTTTCACGGAACCTTGCAAAAGCAGCGCGTTACAATGGTGAGGGAAAAGCTCCGTGTATTGCGTGTAATCACATCCATACAGTTTATGATCACAACAACAACAACGTTTGTCAGGCATCTACATTGTCATCTAAGGAGACAATGTAACAAAACAAACTTTTAATATGTTAAAAAAACATACTTTCAATTAACTTTAATTTTGTAAATTACCTGTATTTGTTTAAGTTATTATTACTTAAAATAACCCAACTGCTGTTTGATTGATATTACTTGGAATGCGCAATAAAAATCTGAAAAAAAAAAAATGGAGTTATCGGTTTTTGCAAATGAACTCTTCATATTTACCTGATTACCATCTCACCTAGGGAGCCCGTTTGTTAAATGCAGCCAGTCAGTATGTTGAATTACAGTCTGCATGTCCAGTTTCGCCTGCTGTCTCAGTCTCACATCATCAAAAAACACTTTTCGCTCTTTTTGTTTTGCATTCACATTATTTTGCCTAATACCCCCTTCCTCTCTCTGAAGGTTCAGTATATCAGCTATCCGTTCAGCCTAAAGGAATGGGAGAGAAGGGGTTTACATGTGAGTGTCTATTTTGTCTTTCATTTTCTTGCTTTGGTTTTTCGGCTCCGTATCTGTTGTCTCGCAATATCTTTGGCTTTATATTCTTCCACTTGCTCTCTGTTCCTCACCGTCTGTGGGAGTGAAAGCATGCTGTCTGTCACAGTCCTTTGATTTGCTGTTTTGCTTTGTGTTTTGCAGCACTTTATGTTCTGTGTGTTATTTCTCGACTCACATACACATACACATATGCTTTTGTTCCATTCTCTCACTCTTTTCCACAAATTCACACACAGAGCTGAATGGAAACCTGAACGTCTCTGGAGTAAAGTCAGGCTCGGCTGAAGTCTGCATGCCATTTGAAACAAGAGAACTCTTTCTGGTCTCGCAGTATGACCTGTAGCAACTTGGTAATTCTCTTTAAAGACAACATTAAATGAAAATGTATCCCATTTACTCTTTTTAGAAACTTATTTTTTCACAGCTGTGCAGGCTGTGTAAAAAGATAATCAAGATTAAAAAATCCAGATGTTATTTGAACCCCAGTGTTATTAGGATTTGCAATTATATATAAAATATATGTAGTGTGTGTGTATATATATACAGTATATATATATACATATAATACATATGTGTATTATATGTACATACTGTACACATATATATGAGGGGCCGTACAAGCCATAATTCATTCTGGCACTCTCACACACTTGCATTCTCCTTTCACATACATGCATTTGTACTCTCACACATATATTTTCCTTTCATGTACATGCATTTGTACTCTCACACACATATATTTTCCTTTCACATACATGCATTTGTACTCTCACACACACGCACTTACATTCTCCTTACGCATACATACATACATTTCTACCTTTTTTTGGTATCCATCACTTCCTGTTTAAGCAGGAAGTCACTCTCAGTCCAGGAAATACATGTGCAAGACTTGCTCAGCTCTTCCTCACAATTTTACAATTAAGTCATCCTGTTTTCTTTTCAAGTACATATTTTAAGTTTTTAATTTTAAAATATCATTATGTAACCTACGTGTTCTACAGATCTGTGTACAAGTGTTATGATACTGATTTTGATCGTATTGATCGTATTTTCACAGGCCTTGCCACAATCAATAAATAAGACTTATTGTTTTCATTGTTGACTGTAAGTAACATTTTATTGTAATAAATGATAACCATTTTGCACAAATAGGTACAATAGTTCAAAGATAAAACTGAAATGAACCATGCTTTTTCAGGTCTTTTAGGTAGGTCTAACACTATTCCAGTTGAGGATGCACTGATCAGGATTTTTCGTGACCGATTCCAATTGCTGATTTTGTTCCTTTTTTTTTACAATCAAATGAGCCGATTCACATACTCGTTGCCAATTTATTTTTTTTAATTTTTTTTTTACATTTATTAAATATTTATTTTGCTCTGTTACTGGCCAAACTAACCTTGAGCAAACAAACAAACAAAAATATATGCAACATGAAGCAACTGCACAAAACAAAAACATCAGACGGGCTGAATGAATATTTTATTATTACTCTTTATTATTATTAGTGTTTTATTACCTTAATTATATGTATGTCTGCACTATGACTGTAGGCTACTTTCTGTACTGGAAGCTCCTGACACAAAGACAAATCCCTTGTGTGTGTAAACACACTTTGCAATAAAGCTCTTTCTGATTCTGATGAAAATGCAAATTCAATCTCTGACAGCAGGTGGCGCTTATAGAGCACTAGCAGCATGTCCTGGGTTATTGCTGTAAGCAGTGCTGCGCTTATTAATACTCCTTTAATATGTATTTAGCGAAGGTAAGGGGAAAAAGAAAATGCTATCGAAACTTTTCTGAAGACAGTCAGTTCTCCTCAGAAATACATCCATATTAACCCCCACCCTAATTCCATAATTATGGTTTTCTTTCAGTATTTCGAGCATCGCAAACAATTAATTTGTTCTGTCTGGTACAGTATTTTCTCTGCTTGTGTGACTATTCTCTCCTCTTTGTGTCCATTTTCAGTGCATCTGTCTTACAGATAATATATCATGATGATCACTACGTTTGCGTTACCAAATTGCATCCTGTCAGGAATAACCTGCCTGCGCTGTTTTTAACCTGATCGTTTTTGATAGGGATACCACTTTTTCCAGTACTCGCCCGATATGATACTTTTATTTTTGGTACTTGCCGATACCGAGTGCCGATACCAATATTTTTATTGCATTTGTACATTTTTAAAATATTGGGTACAGAAACCAAAAGAGTATGTATAATGTTAGTTGGTTAACTTTATTTATCAAATAGATACAGTCAAACCTAAATTTATTCAGACACCTTCAACATTTCTCACATTATCACAGTTTATTTGCTATAGTTTAGAAAATGGTAATAAAATATAACAAGAACTCAGAGTTAAACGAGTCAGAACAAATTCAGTTTGATAATGTTAGATAACTTTGATAGAAAGGTATGTAATGGATTACAATCAACCAAAAATTAGACAGCTGTTAGTATGACAGTATTTACACAACTATCAATACTTAGTCGGGCAACCCTTAGCCTTAATGACAACCTGCAGTCTCCTGGGCATTCTGTCACCCAGCTTCATGCAAACTTCAACTTCAATGTTTTTTTTTGTTGTTTTTTTCAATGTTCAATGTTGTCTGAATAATTTTTGGGCCCAAATTTGTATCAGTTTTACTGGTAGTCCATTGTATAAAGAACTTTTGGGCATAATTTGTCACAGTTTACTTTATTTTGCTATCCTCATTTACATAAATGAACTATAGTGTCCTGCACCCACTAGTAAAAAAATATAAACAATTATATCTGGTCTCTGAAAAATTTTTGGTTTGACTGTATATCCTTCTCTTATTTTTACACTTAATTATGCCCATAAAAAATTATTTTACAAGTTTTTGTTACTTTCACTGTAATTTTTTTGCTCTATGGTACATCATCTGTAATTAAATAGCATTAGAGCTGCTCCATTGCAGCGGCTTAGTACTGTAATCACGCGCTTTGCTGTAATAATGCAGGGAACCACTCATTATAAATCTCCTAA
>NW_015506105.1:247628-251571 GCF_001515645.1 Sinocyclocheilus grahami | reverse complement strand
GATAACTTTGATAGAAAGGTATGTAATGGATTACAATCAACCAAAAATTAGACAGCTGTTAGTATGACAGTATTTACACAACTATCAATACTTAGTCGGGCAACCCTTAGCCTTAATGACAACCTGCAGTCTCCTGGGCATTCTGTCACCCAGCTTCATGCAAACTTCAACTTCAATGTTTTTTTTTGTTGTTTTTTTCAATGTTCAATGTTGTCTGAATAATTTTTGGGCCCAAATTTGTATCAGTTTTACTGGTAGTCCATTGTATAAAGAACTTTTGGGCATAATTTGTCACAGTTTACTTTATTTTGCTATCCTCATTTACATAAATGAACTATAGTGTCCTGCACCCACTAGTAAAAAAATATAAACAATTATATCTGGTCTCTGAAAAATTTTTGGTTTGACTGTATATCCTTCTCTTATTTTTACACTTAATTATGCCCATAAAAAATTATTTTACAAGTTTTTGTTACTTTCACTGTAATTTTTTTGCTCTATGGTACATCATCTGTAATTAAATAGCATTAGAGCTGCTCCATTGCAGCGGCTTAGTACTGTAATCACGCGCTTTGCTGTAATAATGCAGGGAACCACTCGTTATGAATCTCCTAACTGTGATATTTTCAGAAATAGAAGTCGCTTTTTTTTTTCATCTGAAACGTGCTACGATTTATATTCCAAAGCCACTCATATAATGCAGAAACAATCAAGCAAGCAAAACACGCGCAACGCGTGCATGTATTTGTACTGATGCAGCATAGTACAGCCTAGCGCATTTCACACAATCGGTTAGATTCACTTTCGCCAGAAAGTCGTGTATGCCCGTCAGGCACACCAACACCATGGTCATTTAACCAACATTTGGTTCTTTTGTCAGTGTGGGCAGGTGCCAAATCCTGCTGGAAAATGAAATCAGCATCTTCAAAAAGCTGGTCAGCAGAAGGAAGCATGAAGTGCTCCAAAATTTCTTTGTAAACGGGTGCAGTGGCGTTGGTTTTCAAAAAACACAATGGACCAACACCAGCAGATGACATTGCACCCCAAATTATCACAGACTGTGGAAACTTAACACTGGACTTCAAGCGACTTGGGCTATGAGCTTCTCCACCCTTCCTCAAGACTCTAGGACCTTGGTTTCCAAATGAAATACAAAACTTGCTCTCATCTGAAAAGAGGACGTTGAACCACTGGGCAACAGTGCAGTTCTTCTTCTCCTAAGCCCAGGTAAGACGCCTCTGACGTTGTCTGTGGTTCAGGAGTGGCTTAACAAGAGGAATACGACAACTGTAGCCAAATTCCTTGACACGTCTGTGTGGGGTGGCTCTTGATGCCTTGACCCCAGCCTCAGTCCATTCCTTGTGAAGTTCACTCAAATTCTTGAATCGATTTTGCTTGAAAATCCTCATAAGGCTGCGGTTCTCTCGGTTGATTGTGCATCTTTTTCTTCCACACTGTTTCCTTCCACTCAACTTTCTGTTAACATGCTTGGATACAGCACTCTGTGAACAGCCAGCTTCTTTGGCAATGAATGTTTGTGGCTTACCCTCCTTGTGAAGGGTGTCAATGATTGTCTTCTGGACAACTGTCAGATCAGCAGTCTTCCCCATGATTGTGTAGCCTAGTGAACCAAACTGAGAGACCATTTTGAAGGCTCAGGAAACATTTGCAGGTGTTTTGAGCTGATTAGCTGATTGGCATGTCACCATATTCTAATTTGTTGAGATGGGGAATTGGTGGGTTTTTGTTAAATGTGAGCCAAAATCATCACAATTAAAAGAACCAAAGACTTAAACTACTTCAGTCTGTGTGCATTGAATTTATTTAATACACGAGTTTCACAATTTGAGTTGAATTACTGAAATAAATGAACTTTTCCACGACATTCTAATTTATTGAGATGCACCTGTATATATTTATGTACGTGATGGGAGAATGCATGTGTGTGTGAGAGTAAAAATGTATGCATGTGAATGGAGAATGTAAGTGTGTGAATGCAAAAATATATGTATGTTCTGTGAGAGCCAGAAATCTTGCTTGTTTGTAGGTGACCAAATACTTATTTTACAGAGGAATTTACCAATTCATTCTTTAAATATCCTACAATGTGATTTTCTGGATTTTTTTTTCTCATTTTGTCTTTCATAGTTGAGGTATACCTATGATGAAAATTACAGGCCTCTCTCATCTTTTTAAGTGGGAGAACTTGCACAATTGGTGGCTGACTAAATACTTTTTTGCCCCACTGTATATATATATTGTCACGGGAGGAGCACACGCCAGACACAGTGGGTGTGGCGTCAGGCATTGGAGATGCTTTTATTAACAAAATTAATATAAACAACAAAGTGTCCAAGGAAAAGGGGAAACTAGTGTCTAGAAATAAAATAGGGGATCTGGTGTCCTCGTCGTGCTGCGGGCTTCGTGCAGGGAAGGGCAGTGATTAGGAAGGAAGGGTCCAGGTAAGGGGTGGAGTCCGGCGGCCGCACGCGCTCCCCTCTCCAGTCCTGGATGCGAGGGGCGGCGGGGCTTCTTCCAGCGGCTGCATCCTTCTCGCCTTGGCCCTGGCGTGTGAAGAGGCTAGATGGCCCGACATCCTGGCCCGACGGCTGTGTAACATGTGCGGCTCTCGTCCGGGCCGCTGGTCCGGTTGCTCGCATCTTCGGGGGCACGGAGATCCCTCTAATGCACCCTTCCTGGACCCACGAGGACACCAGCGTGCATGCACGGGGAAGAGACTGGTCCACCGAGGAGAGGCGCGCTTGGCATTTAAACAGCGGCGGTGATGAGGCTTCATTCGGTTCAGGTGTGCCCCATCACACGCCGCCAGCCCTGGCTGTTTCAGTGCCCCTTCTCTCTCACACACCCACTCCCGTCGGGAGCCTGGCGAAGGGCGGCGATTAAGGGACAGGGTGATGATGATAATTAGGGGGAGGCAGCCGACTCGTCCCCCCCCCCCCCCAAGCGACATCCCCGTCATCAGGCTGCCGCCCACACAGGAGTGCTACCATCCTCAACCAGGCTCCAAGCGGTCGGAGTGGGTGGGGATTCCTCTCCGGGCAGTTCTCCCTCTCGCACCTCGCCGGAACAGGGACAGAGAAACCGGGTTTTAGTCGACAGCCTCAACCAACCACAGGGTAAATGACAATAGACGACACATCACTTACCCCTTTTGTGGCTGGGAGGCCGTCTCCGTCGTTCCTCCGTCCCAGTCCGGGTCTTCACTAGCTTTTGTGAGCGAGAGGGGATGACGTCATCAGGTGTTCTCCAACTGTGCTGTCTTGGCTCCGCCTTGCCCGCATTCTCCACCAGTGTAACGGGGTGAAGAATCACACGACAAAAAATCTTAATCAATACCCCAGCGGGGGGATTTATTGGGGTGAGGGGTGCTAGTGAGAAAGGTCCAGGTAGGTGCTCCGGTGCCGTGAGTGCTCTCTTCCGTCTTCCCAGTGCAGAGGGTCCGTGCAGTGCTCCTGTGGGGCTGGTCGGTCACACGCTGCTTTCTGTGGGGAAAATGAGAGGGCGAGTTAGTGCTCAGTCTCATGGAGGAATCTCCTAGATGGCAGGGCTTGCGTGGCTTAGGTAGCTGCCGCCTGATGAGGTGCAGCTATGACCGATCAGCCTGTGATGATGATGGCCAGGTGCTCTTCGCTTGTTTCCAGGGCGACACTGATGAAGCCTCGGGACGCTCGTCACAATATATATATATATATATATATATACATACAGTGGGTACGGAAAGTATTCAGACCCCCTTAAATTTTTCACTCTTTGTTATATTGCAGCCATTTGCTAAAATAATTTAAGTTAATTTTTTTCCACATTAATGTACACACAGCACCCCATATTGACAGAAAAACACAGAATTGTTGACATTTTTGCAGATTTATTAAAAAAGAAAAACTGAAATATCACATGGTCCTAAGTATTCAGACCCTTTGCT
>NW_015506105.1:190186-244688 GCF_001515645.1 Sinocyclocheilus grahami | reverse complement strand
CATAATCATGACATGACACCTACATAATCATGACATGACACCTACATAATCATGACATGACACCTACATAATCATGACATGACACCTACATAATCATGACATGACACCTACATAATCATGACATGACACCTACATAATCATGACATGACACCTACATAATCATGACATGACACCTACATAATCATGACATGACACCTACATAATCATGACATGACACATGTCATGAATATGAAGGGTTTTTATGCATGTTTATGACAACTGTCATTAAGTGTCATTCGCTCAGTTATGTAATTTTTAATGCAAAGATGACATTGTTTGAGATGTCTTTGTTATGGGCTATGGTTAGGGGTAAGGGTAGGGGTAGGGTTGGGTTAGGGTTAGGTCAAATAATGTCATATTTGCATTAAAAATGGCATAACTGAGCGAATGACACTTAATGACAGTTGTCATAAACATGCATAAAACCTCCTTCATATTCATGACATGTGTCATGTCATGATTATGAAGGTGTCATGTCAGTCTTATGCACACCCCTTCAAGTAAAGTGTTACCTTTTTTTTTTTTACATTTTTTTTTTTTTTACTGTATCAATGAAACATGGATTTCTTGTCCACTTGAAAACATGAAATCAAAATTCAATCAAAAATTTTAATCACTCTTATATAGAATTTTATATATTAAACATAAAATCAAAATTCCCTCTGATACAACAGTTCTTTCTGGTCCTCGAATCAGATTGGCTGAGAGCTTTTTCCAGGAGTGAGATATTCTAGTAATAACAAAGTATAGGTCTCTGCAGGACAGTAATGTGAGTTAACAAATCGTGGCCTTTTCGACCATGTTACCTGATTGGCTTACGTCATAGTGACGGTAGGTTTAGGGGTGGGGTTAGGTAAGGGGGATCATTTTCATTTCATTATTTAGAATCACCCATCAGTTTGAAAACACCCACAATGTCAGAAATGCCCACTTTTGCTCTGCAGAGACGTCAATGACCCCTGTCCCAAATGGCACACTTCATGTGCACTCGTGGTCTTGCGGACTTACAATGGCCGCCTTGTGCGTGTGTCCGTTAAGTCGACTAGACCGTAGGATGTCCCATTCGTCCTTTTAGCTTTCATAAGTGTGCTCGTGTGCGGCCCCTCTGCGGCCGCTATGCACCCTCGATGCACACTTCTGCCAAGCCCACACTAGGGTCGAGCTCCGCAGCTGACTTCTACCCGACAGTCAAAGCGGCATTATTACATCACGAAAGTGAGGACTCAGAAGAAGACCGCAAGGGTTTAGGGTGCGATTTGGGACAGGGCCCTCATCCAACCGTTTCACCATTTGTATCACTCCGCTTGCAGTATTTCTCTCATTGAGTGTCATGGTGGATGCCCAAATCCACTATAATTTTATAAATAGTACTGTTTTTGTGTCATGGAATGTAGTTTTAATAGTTTTTTAGGCATGAATGTAGTTGTTAATACTTCAGATATGCAGTTTGTTAATAAAGATAACATCTATTTGAAAATTTGCTTCGACGTTTTCGGAGATGTGAGCACCAGGGCATCAGCGGCTGTTCAGCGCTTATGAACCTGCTAAGAGCAGCCTCACCTCGGCCAGATCTTTTCGAATTTGATGGCTCTGATGTCTCTATAGTGGTTAAAACATGATCTAATGGGCAGTCTTTGGTCTCATTAATCTATTATTTGTTCCAAAGCAAACAGTTTTGGCAGAGGGCAAAATGTCATCACATTATATTTTATGATTTTAGTTACATTGTTCTGCAATTAGATGGCGACAAGAGACTTTTTACGAGTCAGCAGTAAAGACTTTTATATTGAAAGAGACTAAAACAGGGTTGTAAACAAGGAAGTTATTTTTACTTTCTACGACAGCTTCTAAGACAGCCAACAAATGCAGTGAGCAGCGCTGTCATCGGAAATCACCCTTAACAGATGAAAAGGATAGTATGACAAAGATATCGCTTTCCTCAGGCGGACATTCAGACTAATGTTTTATTGTGAATATGAGATTGAGCTGAAGAATGAATGCTGTTGGTTATCAGATGCAGGTAATCACACTCTCAGTCTATCTCTCTATCATAATACTGGACTCCACATAATACAATGATCTATTAATACAGTAATACAATAAACTTTTAATGAAGCAACTCAATGTTCCTTCGTTACTAGTTCTAAAGTGATGTTTTCGAATTAGTAACGGATCCTGGGTCCAGCTGTTAAACTGTCAAAACTGAGATTTGAATCCATGGTGGAAGGAAGTAGTTCCACACAAAAGAGGGGTTTTAAAGACACTCTGCTGTTGTTTTTTAAAATATATTTACACACTTGTGCTGTCGAACTGTTGTATAAAGGCAATATCACACTCGTAGCCATGCAATATGATTGTATATCGGCATGCTGTGATATATTGCCTTGTGTCTACTCCTGTGATATTGCTCATATATACATATATATATATATATATATATAAATATTTAGCTGTCGGACGGATGGCCTCAAATTTGACTCTAGAATACTTTGGTATACAGAGGAGTTCATAGTCGACTCAATGACTGTGAGGTACCCAGTTCCTGTGGCTACAAAACAAGCCCCAAATCATCAGCCCTCCACCAGCATATGTGACGTTTGGTATGAGGTGTTTGTGCTGATATGCTGTTTAGGTTTTCACCAAACATGGCACTGTGCATTATGGCCAAATATCTCCACTTTGATCTTGTCTGTTCATAGGACTTTGTTCTAGAAGTCTTATGGTTTGTTCAGATGCAACTTTGCAAACCTAAACAGTGCTGCCATGTTTCTTTAGAGAAAAGAGGCTGTCTTCTGGCAAGCCTTCCAAACATGCCATACTTGTCCCATATTTTTCTAATTTAACTCTCATGAACTTTATCATTTAACATGTTAACTGAGGCCTGTAGAGTCTGCGGTGAAGTTCTTGGGTTGTCTGCCATTTCTCTGAGTGTTACATGGTCTGTTATTGGGGTGAATTTCCTGGGACGTCCACTTCTGGGAGGATTGGTCTCTGTTTTGAAGGTCTTACACTTGTGAATAAACTTCCTCATTGTAGAATGATGGATTTAAATTGTTTGGAAATGGCCATATCACTCTTCCCTGATTGATGGCATCAACAATTGCTTATGTAAGATCATTGCTGGTGTCTTTCCTCTTTGGCATTGTGTTAACACACACCTGAAGGCTCCAGACCAGCAAACTGCCAAAACTTCTGCTTAACAGTAAGGGTGTCCTAACTTTGTCACACATGGCTTTTCCATCTTGGCTTTATTTTTGTTAAATAAACAATGACACAGTGCAATATCATATGTCATGTGTTGTTGTTCATCTGAGGTTTTAATTTCCTAAATTTAAGACCTACCAAGGACCAGATTTTTTTTATGATGCCCTGATACAGAAAACCATGGAATTAAATAGGGTGTCCTAACTTTTTCACATGACTGTATATATAATTTTATTTATTACATTACTTAAAAATATATATATTTTAAATTGAAAACATGGAATCAAAATTCACTGTTTAAAGCATATACACTAAACAAAATTATAAACGCAACACTTTTGTTTTTGCCCCCATTTTAACACAGGTACATTTTATTGATGGCATTTTGAATGTGCTGTGTGATAAAACTGCACATTTTAGAGTGGCCTTTTATTGTGGCCAGCCTAAGGCACACCTGTGCAATAATCATGCTGTCTAATCAGCATCTTGATATGCCACACCTGTGAGGTGGATGGATTATCTCGGCAAAGGAGAAGTGCTCATTAACACAGATTTAGACAGATTTGTGAACAATATTTGAGAGAAATAGGCCTTTTGTGTACATAGAAAAAGTCTTAGATCTTTGAGTTCAGCTCATGAAAAATGGGGGCAAAAACAAAAGTGTTGCGTTTATAATTTTGTTTGAGTGTATATACGTATATATGTATGTGTGTGTGTGTGTGTGTGTGTGTGTAATGAAACATGTAAACTGACATACATAACAGTACAGAAATAACATTTTAGCTTACAATTTAGCCCGGTGGGTAAAATCATGTCCACCCTGCATTATTTTCGGCTCAATATTCAGTGTCACGCTGTAGAAGTGAAATGCGTTGTGAATGGCGTTTCATGTAGTGTTTAATGTGACGCGGCAACCGTTGGGCAGACTGTAATCTGCGTGTTCGTTACTGTACCTCATCCGCTTTAAATGTTTGTTCTGCAGATAATATGCTGATGAAGACTGTGATGGCGTCTTCCTCACAGCGTTTGCCCTTTAAGAGCGTCTGTAGGTTTGACTTCAGACGTGAGCTTTGGCTTGTTCTAGCGATTCTTCAAACTGGATTATAAGTGAAATGTTTGTTATGAACATGAAACCCTGAGAGATGAATGGAGGCGAATATCAAACAATGATTCAGGCTTTCATTACAGGCTCTGTTCTTTATGAAAACAACTCATCAGTCATAACATCAGTCAGCCTGCTTCTTGTCTGTGATTTTACTATATTTTACCATCCTTTTATCTGCTTTGTTTTTATGTTGTCTTTCTGCTCTTTATGATGTACTTTTGAGAAAATGAAAGGCACTTTCAGGTCCAGGTTTGAAGATAAACAGTTGAGTCGGGGCTGGTGGCCCAGTGGTTATTTACCTGGCTGTTAACATGACGTTTGCAGGTTCATTTCTAAAGCAGAGTGTAAAGGTCATGACAGTAACCCATCAGCAGGTGTACAGGTAGTCTGTGCAGTCAGGGGTGAGACCACATAAAGGCCAAGGCCATTTGGTAATAATAGGAAAAAGCAAAGCCAATCATTTTTTTGTTATTATGTAATGATTTTTTTTATTTGCAAAAAGCAATCATAGCTCAAATACATGTATTGCATGATGTTTCTGTTGTAAATTGAGTGTTTTTTTTAATACAGTTATAATTTCAAAGATAGTATGATATTTTTTTCTGAGTTTTATTTTATGGATTATTTTAAATATTATATTAATTTATTAATTAATTTTATTTAGTTTTTTTATTTTATTTCATTTCATTTCATCTTACAGCTAAGTAAGCTACAGCAAATAACTTGTCCTCGCGCTTGAATAGCGCTGGGAAATCTGATACAATATACCAAATCAGTTCATTCCTGCTGTTTGCTTCAATGAACCAGTTGAAAAAACTGAACTGTTTAATTTGAGTAATTTCTCAATATTGCTCCCAGAAGTCCTTGCAGTGCATTTTTTTTTATAATTTTTTTTTAAATATATAATTTCTTGATTTTTTATTGCTTTTTTAGCTAAATACTAAATCATTAAATTTTTTAAATAAAATTATATATTTACATAACTAAAAAATGTAAATTATATAACATATATATTTTTTAGTGTTTTAGTATAGTTTTTCAATTTAGTTATGTAAATTATATTTTAATTTAATTTAGTGCAAATTTACGTCACTCTGGATAGTTTCAATGTAATTGTCAATTTTTGACTATAGTTTAACTAGATTAAATTAAGTACTTCATATAAGTGTTATTTTAGTGTTATTGTGATACTTTATTAATATTTTATTAATAATAATATTTTAAATCAGTTTTTTATTTTTATATTATGCATTTGATGTTATGTGTTTTGTTATTTTTAGTATACTGTATATATATATATATATATATACAGTATATATACAGTATATGTGTGTGTGTGTGTGTGCGTGCGTGCGTGTGTGTGTGTCTGTATATACATACAGTATATACATAGATAGATAGATAGATAGATAGATAGATAGATAGATAGATAGATAGATAGATATAGTATATATCTATATAGTTATATATAGATATATAGTATATACAGATATAGTTTTTATTAATTTTATTTCAGTTTTGGTTATTTTAGTACATCAAGTTAAACTAAATTAAAATGAGAAATAAAAAAGTTTTTAAACATTATTTTATTTCAGTTAACCTTTATTTTATTTCTAGTGACAAAAATGTTTTTTTTATGGTTTTAATTTCCTTTTTAGTTTCAGTTAACTATAATAGCCCTGGTTTATAGTTTAGCAAGCAGCATTTTTGATATAGCAACACTGGAAATTCGAATGAAACATATGCAAGAACACTTTTAGCTACACAATCATGCATTGTTGTGTAACCGCAACGAAAACACGTTAAATATGTACACAGTGCACACAATGCATTGGCTAAGCTCTGGTGTTTGCATATCTGTGAGTATGTTTCAGGTTTAGCTCTTTATTTTAGGCTTGTACTTCTGTTGAACAATCAGTGATGCTTCAGTGCTGTTAACTCTGTGTGTGTGTGTGTGTGTGTGTGTGTGTGTGTGTGTTTGAGGGGACAATGTTATCTCTTTTCTCCTGAAGCTGTATTATTTATTAAACATTTTCTGTAGTCGGCAGCCGCAATCTGGCTCTCCCTCCCTCTTTCACTCGCGCTCAGGTTCAAAGAAAACGTTTAATCTTCCAGATACATTTTAATGGCTGCGTTTAGTAGCTTGCCACTTTTATCATCAAAGCTCGTGTTAGAGCTTGTATGAGTGTTTCTCGGGTGAAATTATTTAAATGACTCAAGGCATACGATGGCGAGAGTTAAAGAGGGACAGAACGCAGAGGAGATCGCTCCGATAAAATGCAGGCATGCTTCACATTGGAGCCAACAGGAAATGTTGTGCTACAAAGCATATTGATTTAAAAATGAGCCTTTTCTGAGTCATCTGAACATATTGCTCATAAAGTCTTGGAGATGCTAACAGTATTATTTTTACTGTTGTAAAATTAAGGTTCTGTTCCAAAACCTGCTGAGCTGCCTATATAGACAGGCATCATAGTCATGCTTCTGACACAAAAGCTGATCCTAAAAACTATTTTTTTCTTTGTTTTATGGCCACTCTTAATCTCCTTATCTTTCATGGAGCAATCAATCCCAGAATACATTGTGACTACATCTAAAATGACATAAAAGATGAAAAAAAAAGTTGATTATAATTCATTTCTTTAACACATTTCTTCTTGGAGAACTTGACTGACTAACTAGCTTCTAATTAGTGTACATAGTTAATTTACTGAAAGTTTTAGAAATTGTATTGTGAGTTTTAGTCATTATTGTCTATGTAGTTTTTATTCATATTTATTTAATTTTTTAATATTTTAGTACATCAAGTTAAACTGAAAATCTTTGAAATAAAATACTTTTTAAAAATATTTTCATTTCTGGTTTATTTTATTTCAAGGAACATTTTTCTTATGGTTTTAGTTTAGTTAACTCAAAAAATTGTGTTGTTTTACGCTGGCATTTATTAAAATGCGGTAGTGTAGAATTGTTTTCCCCCTTGAATTGCTTGCTCATATAATTCTCATTTGTAAGTTACTTTGAATAAAAGTGTCTATTAAATGAAAACATGTAAATGTAAATAATTAATATAATGATATTAACCCAGTTCATAAAAAAAAAATTGTGAACATCAAAGGAGTAGCATCATTAATTGAATACTTTTTAATTACTAAATAGCTTTTGTATTTATATCCATCACTGGTTAATTTTTAAAACATTTATAGATAATTTAATGCTTTCAGTCCTTTCGACAGATAAAAAATAAGCAGTAAGTTTTTTCAGTTTCTAATATCAAAAGTTTGGGGTCTATAAGAAGATTTTTTTCTGCTCACCAAGGCTGCATTTACTTGATCAAAAATGCTGTAAAAACAGTAATATTGTGAAATAATATAACAATTTAAAATAACTCTTTTCTATTTGAATATATTTTAAAATGTAATTTATTCCTGTGATCAAAGCTGAATTTTCAGCATCATTTCTCCAGTCTTCAGTGACACATGATCCTTCAGAAATAATATGCTGATTTACTGCTCATTAAACATTTCTGATTATCAATGTAGAAAACAGTTGTAATCAAAGTATTAATTTCTTTAAAAAAAAATTGACTGACCCCAAACATTTGAACAGTAGTGTATATACCGAAATATATGGATATTGGACATATGGATTTCTTTTTTTGTAAGGTTGCAAATGAGAGATACTGCACTCTACTAAGAAGATGAGACTTTTAACTTTCTGTGTATGTGTGTTATCAGTCTGAGTCTGTGCGCTCAGTAAAACCCCTGTGGATCGATGCAGAGGGAATCTGATCAGCAGAAGGCTCTTCCGCCAGCAGACTCATGGGTCGGACAGGTTGCCAGACAATCAAACTTCCTTCCCCTCATTAACCCCCCTCAGCATCTGCACACTGTCCTTCCACTTTAATCACTTCCTTCATACAATCAATAGTGTTTATAAGTCAACTGTGCTCCTGCATAGAAACAACCTTTCTGCTGCATACACTCACGTATGCATATTCAGACATGGACGGGCACGTGTCTAAACACTCAAACACACACAAAGGCATGGTGAAACACTTTACAAGAAGGTCCTAGTGGTGAAAGGCATAGTTCACCCAAAAATGAAAATTACCCCATGATTTACTCACCTTCAAGCCATCCTAGCTGTATATGACATTCTTGTTTCAGACGAATACAATCGGAGTTATATTAAATAATGTCCAGGCTAACCCATGCTTTATAATGGGGGTGGATGGTAGCCCAAAATTTGAAGTCCAAAAATTGCACCCATCCATTATAAAAGACGTCCACACGGCTCTGGGTGTTTAATAAAGACCTTCTGAAGCAATGCGTTTATGTAAGAAAAAAAATCCTTATTTACAACTTTATAAATCTTAATCTCTAGCTTCCCTAACTGTCGTACGTGCGTTCATGAGAGAGTAGCGTCCAGCGGATGACGTAGGCGTAGCATAAGCTCCGGTGAGAATATGCTAGTCTCGCAAGAAACAAGTTTTGTTTACACTAAAAGGAAAACGTCTCGGTTACTTATGTAACCCTCGTTCCCTGAAGGAGGGAACAGAGACGTCACGTCGGTGACCGACGAATTGGGATCTCGCTTAGAGAGACCAATCCACTTCGAGTGTAAACTAAACATGCGATGATTGCATCCAGCTGTTGCTGATAACAGCGTGAGCATAAAAGGCAGCCGGTGCAACGCATACCAGGTTTTCGCTGAGGAGCCGAGCCAGTGACCCAGCCACTCAGCGGTGGTACAGCAGCCATGGCGACAGGACGTGACGTCTCCGTTCCCTCCTTCAGGGAACGAGGGTTACATACGTAACCGAGACGTTCCCTTTCAGTCGGGCACTCCGAGTCACGTCGCTGACCGACGAATTCGGATCCCTACCAAAGTACCATGGATGCTGCCCCTTACAATGTCCTGTGCGAGCTGCCTGCGCCCCTTTGTGGTGTAGGCTGGGGCTCGCAACAAGAAGACCAGTCACTGTTGTCATAGCATTACCTACTCAGTGAGATTGGATAACACTGGGAAAACGTACCCGTTCCACTTGGAACAAGAACGTCGTGGAAGCCCCATCCTTCCCAAAGGAGGTTTCAGAAGCACTTACACATATGACATCCGTTTAGGTGCATATGGAAGATTAGAGGTGATTGTAACCCTCATGGAAATGGCAGAAGTCTGTCGGGCAAACACGGGCTCTGAGGCTATACCGTGGACTTTACACATATGAGACCACTTAGGCCTCTACATATGGAACCCAGCCCTCACATTTCTTCTTGGAGAACTTGACTGACTAACTAGCTTCTAATTAGTGTACATAGTTAATTTACTGAAAGTTTTAGAAATTGTATTGTGAGTTTTAGTCATTATTGTCTATGTAGTTTTTATTCATATTTATTTAATTTTTTAATATTTTAGTACATCAAGTTAAACTGAAAATCTTTGAAATAAAATACTTTTTAAAAATATTTTCATTTCTGGTTTATTTTATTTCAAGGAACATTTTTCTTATGGTTTTAGTTTAGTTAACTCAAAAAATTGTGTTGTTTTACGCTGGCATTTATTAAAATGCGGTAGTGTAGAATTGTTTTCCCCCTTGAATTGCTTGCTCATATAATTCTCATTTGTAAGTTACTTTGAATAAAAGTGTCTATTAAATGAAAACATGTAAATGTAAATAATTAATATAATGATATTAACCCAGTTCATAAAAAAAAAATTGTGAACATCAAAGGAGTAGCATCATTAATTGAATACTTTTTAATTACTAAATAGCTTTTGTATTTATATCCATCACTGGTTAATTTTTAAAACATTTATAGATAATTTAATGCTTTCAGTCCTTTCGACAGATAAAAAATAAGCAGTAAGTTTTTTCAGTTTCTAATATCAAAAGTTTGGGGTCTATAAGAAGATTTTTTTCTGCTCACCAAGGCTGCATTTACTTGATCAAAAATGCTGTAAAAACAGTAATATTGTGAAATAATATAACAATTTAAAATAACTCTTTTCTATTTGAATATATTTTAAAATGTAATTTATTCCTGTGATCAAAGCTGAATTTTCAGCATCATTTCTCCAGTCTTCAGTGACACATGATCCTTCAGAAATAATATGCTGATTTACTGCTCATTAAACATTTCTGATTATCAATGTAGAAAACAGTTGTAATCAAAGTATTAATTTCTTTAAAAAAAAATTGACTGACCCCAAACATTTGAACAGTAGTGTATATACCGAAATATATGGATATTGGACATATGGATTTCTTTTTTTGTAAGGTTGCAAATGAGAGATACTGCACTCTACTAAGAAGATGAGACTTTTAACTTTCTGTGTATGTGTGTTATCAGTCTGAGTCTGTGCGCTCAGTAAAACCCCTGTGGATCGATGCAGAGGGAATCTGATCAGCAGAAGGCTCTTCCGCCAGCAGACTCATGGGTCGGACAGGTTGCCAGACAATCAAACTTCCTTCCCCTCATTAACCCCCCTCAGCATCTGCACACTGTCCTTCCACTTTAATCACTTCCTTCATACAATCAATAGTGTTTATAAGTCAACTGTGCTCCTGCATAGAAACAACCTTTCTGCTGCATACACTCACGTATGCATATTCAGACATGGACGGGCACGTGTCTAAACACTCAAACACACACAAAGGCATGGTGAAACACTTTACAAGAAGGTCCTAGTGGTGAAAGGCATAGTTCACCCAAAAATGAAAATTACCCCATGATTTACTCACCTTCAAGCCATCCTAGCTGTATATGACATTCTTGTTTCAGACGAATACAATCGGAGTTATATTAAATAATGTCCAGGCTAACCCATGCTTTATAATGGGGGTGGACAAAATTTGAAAATTTGAAGTCCAAAAATTGCACCCATCCATTATAAAAGACGTCCACACGGCTCTGGGTGTTTAATAAAGAAGCAATGCGGCAATGCGTTTATGTAAGAAAAAAAATCCTTATTTACAACTTTATAAATCTTAATCTCTAGCTTCCCTAACTGTCGTACGTGCGTTCATGAGAGAGTAGCGTCCAGCGGATGACGTAGGCGTAGCATAAGCTCCGGTGAGAATATGCTAGTCTCGCAAGAAACAAGTTTTGTTTACACTAAAAGGAAAACGTCTCGGTTACTTATGTAACCCTCGTTCCCTGAAGGAGGGAACAGAGACGTCACGTCGGTGACCGACGAATTGGGATCTCGCTTAGAGAGACCAATCCACTTCGAGTGTAAACTAAACATGCGATGATTGCATCCAGCTGTTGCTGATAACAGCGTGAGCATAAAAGGCAGCCGGTGCAACGCATACCAGGTTTTCGCTGAGGAGCCGAGCCGGTGACCCGGCCGCTCAGCGGTGGTACAGCAAGCCGTGGCGACGGGACGTGACGTCTCCATTCCCTCCTTCAGGGAACGAGGGTTACATACGTAACCGAGACGTTCCCTTTCAGTCGGGCACTCCGAGTCACGTCGCTGACCGACGAATTCGGATCCCTACCAAAGTACCATGGATCCTGCCCCTTACAATGTCCTGTGCGAGCTGCCGGCGCCCCTTTGTGGTGTAGGCTGGGGCTCGCAACAAGAAGACCAGTCACTGTTGTCATAGCATTACCCACTCAGTGAGATTGGATAACACTGGAAAAACTTACCCATTCCACTTGGAACAAGAACGTCGTGGAAGCCCCATCCTTCCCAAAGGAGGTTTCAGAAGCACTTACACATATGACATCCGTTTAGGTGCATATGGAAGATTAGAGGTGATTGTAACCCTCATGGAAATGGCAGAAGTCTGTCGGGCAAACACGGGCTCTGAGGCTATACCGTGGACTTTACACATATGAGACCACTTAGGCCTCTACATATGGAACCCAGCCCTCTACCAGTTCTTACGGATTCAGCGAGTGAGGGCCTGGTGCTGGACATTCCGCCATGTCTGGCTGCCGAGGGGACGGAGGAGCTCGAGAGGGCCTACAGTACGGGCACTCTGGAGCAGTTTTAGCAAGCCGACAATAAACCGGGGCCTCTCAGCGCCTCTTCCCGTTTGAGGTGAGAACACAGGAGGATACCGGCTCCACACGAAGGCTATAGAATCTAGCGAACGTGTTGGGGGTCGCCCATCCCGGAGCTCTACAAATATCTGTCAGCGAGGTGCCACGAGCCAGCGCCCAGGAGGATGCAACACTCCTAGTAGAGTGAGCTCGCAACCTGAGCGGGCAGGGCACACCCTGTGCCTGATAAGCCAGGGTGATGGCATCCACAATCCAGTGGGCCATCCTCTGCTTAGAGACGGCATTCCCCTTCTGCCGGCCTCCATAATAGACAAAGAGCTGGTCTGAGGTCCTAAAGCTTTGTGTCCGATCTATGTAGCATCTCAAGGCTCGGACGGGACAGAGCAAAGCTACGGCTGGGTCTGCGTCCTCCGGGGCAGTGCTTGCAGGCTCACCACCTGATCCCTGAAGGGAGTAGTGGGAACCTTGGGCACATGGCCGGGCCGGGGCCTTAGGACTACCTGGGAGTCAGCCGGCCCAAACTCTAGGCACGAATCATCGACCGAAAATGCGTGCAGGTCCCCTACCCTCTTGAAGGAGGCCAGTGCAAGCAGGAGCAGAGTTTTCATTGAAAGAAACTTTAGCTCGACTGACTGCAAAGGCTCAAATGGGCCCTGCTGTAGTGCTGTGAGCACTAGAGACAGGTCCCAAGAGATACCCGGGGAGGGCCGGGGAGGATTAAACCTTCTCGCCCCCTAAGGAACCTGATGACCAAATCATGCTTCCCTACCGACTTCCCTTCCACGGGGTCATGGTTAGCAGCAATTGCAGCGACATAGACTTTAAGGGTGGAGGGAGACAGCCTTCGCTCCAACCCTTGCTGCAAAAAGGAAAGCACGACCCTGATCGGCATCTCCGGGGTTTTTCCCGACAAGAAGAACACCACTCGACGAACAGGTTCCACTTCAAGGTGTAAGTGTGTCTCGTAGATGGTGCTCTCGCCAAAGTGATGGTGTCAACTACCTCTTGGGGTAGGTCACCAAGAACCTCCGGGTCCCGTCCAGGGACCAGACATGAAGTTTCCAGAGGTCTGGACGCGGGTGCCACAGAGGGCCCCGTCTCTAAATCAGTAGATCCTTCCTCAGAGGAATGTCGCGAGGAGCATCAGTTCGGGGAACCAGGTTCGAGTGGGCCAATACGGCGCCACACGCAGGACCTGCTCCTCGTCCTCCCTGACCTTGCACAGCGTCTGTGCGAGAAGGCTCACTGGGGGAAACGCATACTTGCGCAGGCCCCGCGTCCAGCTATGTGCCAGTGAGTCCATGCCGAGTGTTCCCTCGGTCAGGGAGTAGAACAACTGGCAGTGAGAGGTTTCTGTAGAGGCAAACAGGACTACCTGAGCGGCTCCGAAACGTCTCCAAAACAGCTGGACCTTCTGGGGATGGAGTCTCCATTCTCCCGGGAGCGTAGCTCGTGACAGCTCGTCGGCCGTACCGTTGAGCAGACCCGGAATGTGAATGGCATGAAGGGACCTCAGAACCTTCTGACTCCAAAGGAGGAGGTGGCGGGCAAGTTGCGACATGTGACAGGAGCGCAGACCACCATGTCGGTTGATGTACGCAACAGTCGCCGTATTGTCCGTTCGGACCAGCACGTGCTTGCCTCGTAAGCACCCTTTGAGATGGTTCAAGACAATGCGCACTGCTAACAACTCTAGGCAATTGATATGCAAGTGCAGTTGGGGTCCGTCCATACCCCTGACACTGCGTGCCCATTGTGCCCACCAGCCGGTGGTCGAGGCATCCGTGTAAACCACAGCATGCCTGGAGACTTGTTCTAGGGGCACTCCTGCCCGGAGGAACGTAAGGTCTGACCATGAGGTGAAGGTTTGGTGACTGGCCAAACCTTCTTGGACCCGGTGAGTGCTGTGCTGCCACGCCCACCTCGGGACTCGGCCATGAAGCCAGTGCTGAAGCGGTCTCATGTGCAATAGCCCTAGTGGTGCAAGTGCCGCTGCAGCTGCCATATGCCCCAGGAGCCTCTGAAATAGTTTCAGTGGGACCGCTGTCCTGCCCTTGAACGAATTCAAGCAGGTCAGCACCGACCGCGCACGTTCCTCTGTGAGGCGTGCTGTCTGTTCGACCGAACCCAACTCCATACCGAGAAAAGAGATCCTCTGCGTCGGGGAGAGTTTGCTCTTTTCCCAGTTGACCTGAAGGCCCAACCGGCTGAGGTGCGAAAACACCAAGTCCCTGTGTGCACACAACTGATGCTGAGACTGAGCTAGGATGAGGCAGTCGTTGAGGTAGTTGGGAATGTAAACGCCCTGTTCTCTCAGAGAAACAAGGGCTACCTCCGCAACTTACGTGAAGACAAAGGGCGACAGGGACAGCCCAGAGGGATATGCTCATCCTTCGAACGCGATCCGCAGAAATGGTCTTTGGCGCGGAAGGATCGACACATGAAAGTATGCATCCTTCAGGTCGATCGCTGCAAACCAATCTCGGGGACGGATGCACTCAAAGATGCGTTTCTGTGCCAACATTTTGAATGGTAACCGGCGAAGGGCCCGGTACAAGACATGCAGATCCAAGATTGGTCGTAACCAACCGCCTTTCTTAGGTACAATGAAGTAAGGGCTGTAAAGCTCTTTATTCAAATCGGCTGGAGGGACCGGCTCTATCGCATCCTTCGCCAGTAGGACTGCGATCTCCGCAAGCAAGACAGGAGCATCGGCCGCCTTCACTGTCGTGAAGCGAATGCCACTGAACTTGGGGGGATGCCGGGCGAACTGAATCGCATAGCTGAGGCTGATGGTCTGCAGAAGCCAACGAGACGGGTTGGGTAGCGCTAGCCAGGCACCCAGACACCGTGCAAGCAGGACCAGCAGAACCACCGCCGTACCCGCAGTGGGGCAGCAAGGTGGAACGCAGGGACCCAATTCGGGCAGCTTGTGAGCGGACCGAAGAGGGGTCTGAGTGTGCGGTGCAATGCTTAACTGGTTCCACAGTTTGGCAGAGGGTGCGTGAGTAGGGCTCTTGTTGATGCTCTCGAACCACCCGCTGCTGCCGGCTGGCGAAGGAGGAAGATGAGTGAGGTTGGGCCGTCTGCGACACTCCATGCCCTCCTGGGACGAAGAGACAGAGAAAAACGCTCTCTCGTTGAGATTTTCCAGATTCTCCACCCGGCCCTCCTCCGGGGGAGGGAGAGGTGCCTTCACCATCCCCCAAAGAGCAGCTTCCTCCCTTTCTGGGTCACCCATCCCGGGGCCTCTTTCTCTTTCGCTCACCGCCAGGTTTGACGGGGGCCTGGACGGGTGGGGCGGCCTGCCTACGCCCAGCTCCACGGTGTCGCTTGCTGGAGGCTACTGTGCATGCAGCGCGGGAGCAGGGACGGATGCAGGGGGCCGCCCTCGGCGATGAGCAGGCTGGGGCGCTGCGGACGGGTGGAGGCAGCAGCTGCCTGCCGGGGCAGGGTGTGACGACCCGCCTCAGTCTGCTTCTGTGCAGCCGAGAGCTGCTGGGCCAAGCTCTCGACCGCATCGCCAAAGAGGAACCGAACTTTGTCAGCGCCCCTCATATCAACCAGACACAGCCAGAAATGGCGCTCCCGGACCACAAGTGTGAACATCGCACGACCCAGAGAACTCGCGGTGACCTTCGTCACTTGGAGCGCGAGGTCAGTAGCGGTTCGGAACTCTTTCAGAACTTCCGGATCATGACCACCCCCGTGCAGGTCCCTCAGTGCCTTGGCCTGATGAACCTGCAGTAACGCCATAGTGTGTAAGGCGGAGGCAGCTTCTCCACAGGCCGTATAAGCATCGCCGGACTCGGAGTGACTGACTAAAAGGGAACCAGTGTCCTCTTAGCTTATATCGAAGTCCTCTGACATTTTTCTTTACAACTCCTCGTTTTGTACTACTAATTCGTGATTGGTGTTTTTTGCTCTCTCCTCTGAGCTTCCACGTTTGTCACCGTGTTTGCCTACATCCTACGTCATCCGCTGGATGTGCGTGCGACAATTTTGGGCTATCATCCTCTCCCATTATAAAGCATGGATTAGCCTGGACATTATTTAATATAACTCAGATTGTATTAGATTAGATTGTGGATTACTTGTGGATTATTGTGATGTTTTTATCAGCTGTTTGGACTCTCATTCTGACGGCACTCATTCACTGCAGAGGATCCACTGGTGAGCAAGGGATGGAATGCTACATTTCTCCAAATCTGTTATTAATCCTTATTGGCATTGGTTAATAAAAATACAACTTTTGATTTTAATCATCTATTTGTAAATGGTGAAATTAATGCTTAAAAAGTATTTTTCATCATTAGTTCATGATAACTAGTGTAATTAACTAATGTTAACAAGTGGAACTATGTAAACTTCAGTTTTTGTTTTAAAATCTTTTGTTAACTGATTTGGGTGGCAATTTAGGTTGCACATGACAAACATCAATGTAAGTACATAGAAATTATATTAATAATTATGTGTATAGAAATTCCTTTAACAAAGTCGACTCTGCAGAGGTGCGAAAGCACCAAGTCCCTGTGTGCACACAACAGATGCTGAGACTGAGCTAGTATGAGCCAGTCGTTGAGGTAGTTGGGAATGCGAACGCCCTGTCCTCTCAGGGGAACAAGGGCTGCCTCCGCAATTTACGTGAAGACACGCGGTGACAGGGACAGCCCAGAGGGCAGGACCTCGTACTGATATGCTCATCCTTCGATCGCTGCAAACCAATCTCGGGGACGGATGCACTCAAAGATGCGTTTCTGTGCCAACATTTTGAATGGTAACCGGCGAAGGGCCCGGTACAAGA
Source organism: Sinocyclocheilus grahami (assembly GCF_001515645.1). Lineage (NCBI taxonomy): Eukaryota > Metazoa > Chordata > Actinopteri > Cypriniformes > Cyprinidae > Sinocyclocheilus > Sinocyclocheilus grahami. The sequence continues at coordinate 227,524 of NW_015506105.1, read as the reverse complement.
CATGCAGATCCAAGATTGGTCGTAACCAACCGCCTTTCTTAGGTACAATGAAGTAAGGGCTGTAAAGCTCTTTATTCAAATCGGCTGGAGGGACCGGCTCTATCGCATCCTTCGCCAGTAGGACTGCGATCTCCGCAAGCAAGACAGGAGCATCGGCCGCCTTCACTGTCGTGAAGCGAATGCCACTGAACTTGGGGGGATGCCGGGCGAACTGAATCGCATAGCTGAGGCTGATGGTCTGCAGAAGCCAACGAGACGGGTTGGGTAGCGCTAGCCAGGCACCCAGACACCGTGCAAGCAGGACCAGCAGAACCACCGCCGTACCCGCAGTGGGGCAGCAAGGTGGAACGCAGGGACCCAATTCGGGCAGCTTGTGAGCGGACCGAAGAGGGGTCTGAGTGTGCGGTGCAATGCTTAACTGGTTCCACAGTTTGGCAGAGGGTGCGTGAGTAGGGCTCTTGTTGATGCTCTCGAACCACCCGCTGCTGCCGGCTGGCGAAGGAGGAAGATGAGTGAGGTTGGGCCGTCTGCGACACTCCATGCCCTCCTGGGACGAAGAGACAGAGAAAAACGCTCTCTCGTTGAGATTTTCCAGATTCTCCACCCGGCCCTCCTCCGGGGGAGGGAGAGGTGCCTTCACCATCCCCCAAAGAGCAGCTTCCTCCCTTTCTGGGTCACCCATCCCGGGGCCTCTTTCTCTTTCGCTCACCGCCAGGTTTGACGGGGGCCTGGACGGGTGGGGCGGCCTGCCTACGCCCAGCTCCACGGTGTCGCTTGCTGGAGGCTACTGTGCATGCAGCGCGGGAGCAGGGACGGATGCAGGGGGCCGCCCTCGGCGATGAGCAGGCTGGGGCGCTGCGGACGGGTGGAGGCAGCAGCTGCCTGCCGGGGCAGGGTGTGACGACCCGCCTCAGTCTGCTTTAGCTGAGGCTGATGGTCTGCAGAAGCCAACGAGACGGGTTGGGTAGCGCTAGCCAGGCACCCAGACACCGTGCAAGCAGGACCAGCAGAACCACCGCCGTACCCGCAGTGGGGCAGCAAGGTGGAACGCAGGGACCCAATTCGGGCAGCTTGTGAGCGGACCGAAGAGGGGTCTGAGTGTGCGGTGCAATGCTTAACTGGTTCCACAGTTTGGCAGAGGGTGCGTGAGTAGGGCTCTTGTTGATGCTCTCGAACCACCCGCTGCTGCCGGCTGGCGAAGGAGGAAGATGAGTGAGGTTGGGCCGTCTGCGACACTCCATGCCCTCCTGGGACGAAGAGACAGAGAAAAACGCTCTCTCGTTGAGATTTTCCAGATTCTCCACCCGGCCCTCCTCCGGGGGAGGGAGAGGTGCCTTCACCATCCCCCAAAGAGCAGCTTCCTCCCTTTCTGGGTCACCCATCCCGGGGCCTCTTTCTCTTTCGCTCACCGCCAGGTTTGACGGGGGCCTGGACGGGTGGGGCGGCCTGCCTACGCCCAGCTCCACGGTGTCGCTTGCTGGAGGCTACTGTGCATGCAGCGCGGGAGCAGGGACGGATGCAGGGGGCCGCCCTCGGCGATGAGCAGGCTGGGGCGCTGCGGACGGGTGGAGGCAGCAGCTGCCTGCCGGGGCAGGGTGTGACGACCCGCCTCAGTCTGCTTCTGTGCAGCCGAGAGCTGCTGGGCCAAGCTCTCGACCGCATCGCCAAAGAGGAACCGAACTTTGTCAGCGCCCCTCATATCAACCAGACACAGCCAGAAATGGCGCTCCCGGACCACAAGTGTGAACATCGCACGACCCAGAGAACTCGCGGTGACCTTCGTCACTTGGAGCGCGAGGTCAGTAGCGGTTCGGAACTCTTTCAGAACTTCCGGATCATGACCACCCCCGTGCAGGTCCCTCAGTGCCTTGGCCTGATGAACCTGCAGTAACGCCATAGTGTGTAAGGCGGAGGCAGCTTCTCCACAGGCCGTATAAGCATCGCCGGACTCGGAGTGACTGACTAAAAGGGAACCAGTGTCCTCTTAGCTTATATCGAAGTCCTCTGACATTTTTCTTTACAACTCCTCGTTTTGTACTACTAATTCGTGACTGGTGTTTTTTGCTCTCTCCTCTGAGCTTCCACGTTTGTCACCGTGTTTGCCTACATCCTACGTCATCCGCTGGATGTGCGTGCGACAATTTTGGGCTATCATCCTCTCCCATTATAAAGCATGGATTAGCCTGGACATTATTTAATATAACTCAGATTGTATTAGATTAGATTGTGGATTACTTGTGGATTATTGTGATGTTTTTATCAGCTGTTTGGACTCTCATTCTGACGGCACTCATTCACTGCAGAGGATCCACTGGTGAGCAAGGGATGGAATGCTACATTTCTCCAAATCTGTTATTAATCCTTATTGGCATTGGTTAATAAAAATACAACTTTTGATTTTAATCATCTATTTGTAAATGGTGAAATTAATGCTTAAAAAGTATTTTTCATCATTAGTTCATGATAACTAGTGTAATTAACTAATGTTAACAAGTGGAACTATGTAAACTTCAGTTTTTGTTTTAAAATCTTTTGTTAACTGATTTGGGTGGCAATTTAGGTTGCACATGACAAACATCAATGTAAGTACATAGAAATTATATTAATAATTATGTGTATAGAAATTCCTTTAACAAAGTCGACTCTGCATGAAAGTCATTGTATAATTTGTCCATTTTTTGTTCATTTTTAAAATGGATTTAATTTATTATTGATTTATTTTTAGATTTTAGAGATTATTTTAAATTTGAGGTTTTAGTCATTTTATGTGTTTTTGTCATTGTTATTTAAAAAAATGTTTATAGTATGTATATAGTGTTTTTATTTATTTAGTTGTTTTAGTACTACAAGTTAAACTAAATGAAAATGAGAAATGTCTTGGCAAATAAGTGCACTTTTATGGCTGTTTGGTGTAGCATACTAACATACTAATATTTCGTTTTTCTGCACTATACAGTATGTATACTGTGCACCGTATGTTAATTTTCATTACGCAATAAATTGTAATTAATTAATTCATTCATTGTTTTTCAATTTTAGATACTTTTGTAGAATTCATTTTTAGAATTAGTTTTCATTTTTAGTTTTCATTTTAACTTTAGTTTATGTGATTTGGGTGGCAATTTAGGTTGCACATGACAAACATCAATGTAAGTACATAGAAATTATATTAATAATTATGTGTATAGAAATTCCTTTAACAAAGTCGACTCTGCATGAAAGTCATTGTATAATTTGTCCATTGCATATCAGAATTACACACTCACACACACACACACACACACACACAGAGAGATGAGCGCTTAATGGTTAATGAGATAAATAACTAATGACAATCATGTTTGGTTACAGTCAGTAATCGAATAATATTAGTCATTAGGACACAGCTGTGATAAATTTTTGCCACTAATTGTAAATTAATTATGGGTGTAAGCAAATCAATACTGCAGGGGAGAGATGATACTAAGGTCACTGAGGAAAAACAAGGAAATAACGAGAGATGATGAGAGGTTGCGTGTGCAGCACTGTGTTTAGAGCGCCCGCCCGCTGTGACACAGACTTCAGCGGCTGCTTTGAGTTTCATACTGTAAACACACACACAGAATAAGAATTTCAATTCACTATCAAAGTTTGTGGGATTTACTGGGTAGACTAGTTATTTTACATTTACTAAGTTGCTCATACATTATTGCTCATACAATTTGAATAAACCTATAACCATAAATATTAAACTTTAATGTGTAACTTGTTTGTGTTACAAACAAGAATGATTTCTCAAATAATGCGGTTCTGGCTACCATCCACAGCAGTCTAACACATCCTGGACATTGTACACAGCCAATTTCTTCAAAAAAATTAAAATTCTGTATTATATATTATCTATATTATAATTATGTTATATTTTCAGTGTCAGCAAACAAATATTACATGCATAAATACTAAGTATTTATTGTTGTTAAAATCTATATTATATAGTACCTGTATTATTATATTGTGTATATTTCATATATTCCCACTTTATTATCTATATTATATAATTGTTATATATTTAGTATTTGCAAACAAATAGTAAATGCATATATACTAAATTTATATTATAGTAAATATATATATATAAAATAAGCCATATATTTTGGTTGCATGATATTGTCGCAAAAATGTGAACTGTGTTTATATTTATAAATGTGAACTATGTACATATTTATATAGTCAAAAAATGTCAACTGTATAATATTATATAAAGTTGCATAAATAAAGTATGTTCAACTTTTTCTATGCAAGCAATATATACTATATAAAAATCTCAACGGCTTGATTACTTGTATCGTCACAAAATGAAGCTATATTATCGCCCAGCTCTAATCTGCTAAATACAACTATAAGGCATCAAGATATTAAGATATTATAAACATTAATTTCATGCTTTACTGTAACACTGTTTTGAAAAAGCTCTACCAAATAAATTTTACTTAACTAAGTATTTTTACATCATTTTGGCGCCCTCTGCTGGTAAGATGGATCAGTGTGGTCTAACCAATAGGCTTAAGTCTGTGAAGGATCCTAATGAATATTCATAACCCTGTGCCTAGTCTGTCTTTAAGACATGCTGCTGTTAATGCCAGCCTGACAAGTCAGATGTCTGAAGCATGAGTGGAGTTTTAATCTGTGTACCTTTGTTGCAGTCTCGCTGCGACTAATGATTGATGAGCACCAGGTTGTGCTTTACAAAGCCAATAGATACGGAAGAGGGGATTTAAGCACACATTTACACACACACTTTAAACATCAGAGACTGTGACGATTTTGTCTGCTTCTCTCTTTGATGTTTCAGAGCCGTGGTTTCATTTTGGCCCTGATCCCCTTTTAATCTCCACATACACAAATTCAGAAACACACACACACACATGTATAGAGAGAGAGAATCCACAGGAAAAGAAGTCGGATGAACATGTCACTATTGTTCTCCTTCAGTCTGCTGAAGAATTGAGGCTGATTTCATGGAAGATGAGCAATATGGCATGTAATAATTTATAGCCTCATTAAATTAAAGGACTTGGATTCTGTTCTCTGGCAGTCTGACTGTCTATTTTCAGGGTGTTTTTTCATCTTCCTGCAGTTGGCGGTCTAATTTTCTCTCTCTTACTGTGAAAACTTCTAATGATTGATGCAGGGGGTTTATATACTGATTAATGCCGTTGTTTTAAAGGCCATTCTCAGACATGACCTTTAACCCATATTGCTATAATGATTTGTCATTTTAATCCGAATACTGCAGTATATGCTGTGTTAAAAATGGTAGGTGAAACAGTGTTATTTTAGTATAATTTTATAGTTGAACAATTATATCATAATATTATATGAAAAAATGAAGCAGATATTGCTCATGAATTCCCTTTTTGAGGTCAATTATTATAAAAACAAACTGAAACATTTAAACTGATATAATAGAATAGAACAGAAAACAAATTGAAGCATTTAAACTGAGATCTGTAAGCTAAATATTTTCAAAAAACGTGAACATTTGAATTCGTATATAGTTATCGGAGTTTAGAGTTTGTACACTACTACACCCGTGTGTGACTAAGTTTTGTTACCATACTGTGCCCATCATCCGCTATTTCCAGCACTTAATCAAGCCACTCTTCTTTCAAACAGGATGACGTTTTATTTCACGTCATTGTGTTTGCGTTGGCTCTTTGGTTCGAGCTATTTCGTCCGCAACCATTAAAGTATTTGATCTCTACAGCGACTCATTTGTTGCACATCATTCTCTTTCTATGAAACCTGTAAACCGCATTCACCGGTTCTAACTCTATAGCGACACCAACTCTATAGCGTTTTACCCGAGCATTGCAATTATTTTGCATTGAATTCAATCAAATGGCTTTCCAAACTATGTTTTTTGCGTCTGTCCTGTGCGCGGCATATTATTTCTTCTGCACGGTCGTAACGCGCACAGCTTAAGCCAGGCTCACACTACAGGATTTTTGGCTGTATTTTGCGGTCGCGGACAGATTTCCATAGTCTGTGACAAAACCCCCGGATCGTGACCAAATCGGTGCTCATTGTGGTTGCCGAAGCTCGTTAAGTATGAGCAGGTCAGCAACGTGATCCGAACCTGTCTCAAGCTATCACAGACGCTACGACATTTTCAAACCTGTTTGATATTATCGCCACATGATCTCGTAATGTGAGCGACACAATGACAAGGTGGAACTAATCCAGCCAATCACAGTGCAGATGATATAAACACTCTTATCATGCATCTTTATGAACAGGAACGAAAAGCCACAAATTAATCAAATCAACTAACTAGAAATAAATTTAACAAATGCATAGATTGTGTATATAGTACCATGTTTCATTGTACCGTTTAATTACTTCCAACTCTTTCTGCAGTACTGACAGTCCTTGTTGTCCACGTCTTCCACGTCTTCCAAGCCATTGTTTCTGCCATATTCTCTTTTGTCGTGATTTCTTCTTTCTTTCAGATAAAATAACTGCACAGATCAATTGAAGGGCCAGTTGATCGTCCATGCTTGAAGATATGGCCTATAATCGCTGTAATTTAGCTATGACAAGACGGCGACAGATGAGAAGAAATCTTGTTGCGTAGTGTGAGCAACACAGTGATTCGTCTAGTCTTTCAATCATGTAGTGTGAGCTTGCCATTAGAGGGAACATTGTACATAGTATGCAGTATGTATAGGCTAGTCTTCATTCTGACCGTAACCTGTGTTTGTCTGTTGTGCAGCTGCGCCGGGTGGAGATGAGGTGGCGCTGTACGTGGGTATCATCATGGCGGTGGTCATGTGTCTGATTGTCTCTTCTATCGTGGCACTGCTTGTGTACCGCAAAACTCATCGGCGCTTTCACTCTGACATCATCGACTCGTCTGTGCTGAACGGAGGATTCCAGCCTGTCAGCATCAAACAAGCACGCTCAGGTGAGACGCTCAACCTTCATTAGTGGATCACTGTTGAGCTCTGATTGGTTATAAATATAAAGTTTAAATTTATCAAAAGTGACAGTAAAGACATTTATAATGTTACAGAGCATTTCTATTTCTAACAAACACTGTTCTTAGAACTTTCTATTCATCAAAGAATCCTGAAAAAAACAAAAAACATATTTCCACAAAAATATGAAGCAGCACAACTGTTTTCAATAAGAAATGTTTCTTGTGCAGCAATCAGCAGCATATTAGAATGTTTTCTGAAGGATCATGTGACACTGAAAACTGGAGTAATGATGTTGAAAATTCAGCTTTGCATCACAGGAATAAATTATATTTTAAATTATATTCAAATAGAAAACAGTTCTCTTTCATCATCTCGTGTTCGAGATCCAACTATGGGACGGGCATCCGTGCCTGACCTCTGCAGAAGCATCCAATTGCACCAAGTCTGGCTTGACAGACAGGAGCGTGTGCCCAATGACAGGTAAGGGACCGCCCCTTCACCGCACGCATAAAGTCCAAGCAGATTTTTCTCAGTTTTTTGCCAGCATGTCGCTCTCGAAATCGGCTGCTTATTCTGGGGATAGTTTATCACGGCCGCGTGTGGCGCGCTTATCGCCTCTAATAATCTTCACACATTCTGCGTGGTCTGCCTGGGCCTCAAACATGCAGAAGAGGTCTTGGAGAACCCTGAAAATTGCAGTCATTGCCTTAGGTTGCCTAAAAAGCTCCTGCGGCACCATCTTAAAGTTGCCGCAACCCAGTGCGTCGAGCTCGGCCTTTCCGATTCAGATGGGGGACACGGCGATGACGACGTGCTACCGGGGGCCTCCCGGGCCGCAACATCTTTCGACTAAGCCGACCAGCCCAATTCGGCATTCCCCGAAGAGGATATCTTTGCGGGCAACCCCCCGTTCGCAGATGAACTGGCCGATTTTGGTGATGATGACGACGCGGGCCTTCTCAGGGTCTCAGAGGACGAGGAGGCCATCCCGCCCTCTGACGTGGATGTCTGTAAACGAGCGGCCGCTCGCCTCAAAATTGAGTGGCCGGCTCCACAGAGCGCCACCGACCAGGAGAGGGATATTTATGACAGGAAGCTGCTTGGACACCCTCCCGGCCTGAGGAAACAACTCTTCCCCATCCTCCCAGCATGCGCGAAGCACATGAGGCATTACTGGAGATATCCACTTAACCTCAAACATGGTCTTGCGGGCCTCGAGGTTAAGGATATGGTGGTGCTAGGCTTGGGTGATCCCCCTCGATCGCCAGGCATCTTAGCACTGTCCAGGGCGGGCTGCTCCCCCCTCCAAAGCCGGTATTGACGAACAAAATGGATCGTTTTTCTGCCTCAGTTCACCAGGCCACATATAAATCCTCAGTCTTGTCTGTCAGGGTGCTCAACATTTCCTCTCTACTCTCCGCGTACCAGGCAGAGCTTTTGGATTATTTAGGTCAACAGCCTGCTGACACAGGGATTGCCTTCGCCTACTCTGTGGAAAGAGATCCTCACAGTTAACGACCTCGTCCTCTGGAATGCTCGGAATGCCATAACAGGATGGGGAGCCACTCAAGAGGGCAGAATAATGACCGAGCACACTTCACTCAGCCCACATAAATTATTTGGAGCTCCTTACTGTTTGAAAAACTCTGAAACATTTTCTGCCCTGCCTGCATGGGCGTCACATGCTGGTGCGTTGTGACAAAACCACAGCCGTGGCACATATCAACCGCCAAGGGGGGATGCGCTCCTCCAAGCTTCATGCTCTAGCTCACAAGCTGTAAGTATGGAGCAGGCAGCACTTTCTGTCACTACGGGCGACCCATGTCCCGGCGTTCTGAACAGGGGTGCAGACCTTTTTGTTGAGGGGGAGCCCATTCTACAGAGAATGCCGCCTCCACCCTCAGATAGTGGATCTGCTATGGAAGAGGTTCAGTCGGGCAGCCGTTGAGCTCTTTGCCTCGTGCGAAAACGTCCATTGTCCTATGTTCTTCTCACTACGGGATGAGGACTGGCCCTCCCATGGCCCAATGTGCTGCTCTACGCTTTTTCTCCACTCTGCTTGATATCTCCTACTCTGGTCAGGGTGAAAGAACATAGCCTGACTCTGATTTTGATAACACCCAGGTGGCCCATATCTTCATGGCTGGCAGAGATAGTTCCTCTTCTGTATGCATAGCCATTGCCCCTCCCATTACGCACAGTCCTCCTGTCTCAAGTGAACGGGGAAATATACCACCCGCACCCAGACAGGGTAGCTCTCTGGGCCTGGCCCATGAGAGGGCAAATTTAAACTCATTGGGGCTCCCCCCTTGTGTTGTTGCTACCATGCAGAATGCTAGAGCCTCCTCTACATGCTCACTTTATGATTTCAAGTGGCGTGTATTTAAGGAGTGGTGCGAGGGGCGTCAGCTGATATCATATCAGTGCTCAGTCGTTGACATTTTGGGGGGTTTTGCAAGACCTTATCGATGGTGGTAATTCTTTCTCCACTAATAAGGTTTCTTCACTATTAAGGCTATCACTGCATGTCATGTTGGGTTTGATGGCAATACGGTGGGGCAACACCCCCTTATTCGTAGATTAATGAAGGGCTTCCCAGTTTTCCAGGCCTCCTGGGCTCCTGGGCTCTATTTAAAGGGGTTTCCTTGCAGTACATTTGTGCCACTGCAAGTTGGGCCTCTCCACATATGGCTGTCAGATACTACCGGCTTGATGTTACCCACACCCCGGTAGCTCACTCTGTTTTAGGTGTGGGCTCTTCGTAGCCTTGTGCCTTTAGACCTGCTACACATTTTAAGCTCGGGTTGACCAGACTGGCTTATTCATGTCATTAACCAGGTCATCTGTACCCTCCACTGACACCATATTATATATACTGTATATATGTATATATATGTCATAGCATTATGTGTGTTGTCAGGTTTTGTATCATGTTACCACATCTCATGTTTTATGGCTGGTATTGCATGCTCACTTTGTGAGGGGTCAGTTACTTGGTGACGTGTCAAGCACCGCCTTTCAGGTGACCGTCCTCTGACTTACAGGGCTCCGCTGTGAGTGTACTGGGCAACCGGGGAGTTGTCCATATCTCCCATAGATGATGAAAGAGAACAATTGGTTACTGTTCGTAACCCCGGTTCTCTGAAACATTGAGTGGAGAGATCCACCAAGTTTACCCCGCTTGCTGCACGAGAAGCAAATATGCTCATTGAGGAAAGGTAGCGCATGCTGGGACTTTATGCGCTTGGTGAAGGGGCGGTCCCTTACCTGCCATTGGGCACGGGCTCATGTCTGTCTAGCCAGACTTGGTGCAATTGGATGCTTCTGCTCGATGTTTCAGAGAACCAGGGTTACTAACAGTAACCTATTGTTATTTTAAATGGTAATAACATTTTATAATATTACAGTTTTTACTGTATTTTTGATCAAATAAATGTAGCTTTGGTGAGCAGAAGAAATTTATGTGTCTACTGTACATAAATAAACCATACATGTTTATTATATAGAATTTGGAACTTCGATTTCTGAATTATTGGCAGACTTAATTTCTTCTGCAAAATGCAGTATATTACAATGAGTGTCAATTGAATTAATTTTCATTTGGACCTCAACGTTATTAAAAATATCTTCTTTTGTGTTTTGCAGAGGAAAAAAAGTCATACAAGTTTGTAATGAAATGGAGGTGACAAAGTGATGACAGAATATTAATTTTATGTGAAATTTCCCTTTAATAACAAATGTAACCATTTTTGAACATCTGTGTCTTTTTGTCATATTGCTGTTTTTACCTGATTGAAAGGGATTTTAGGCATTGTAATCATGCAAGTCACTATAACGCACATCCTGGAGTGGATTGTTGCTTTGGTAAAACATTCAAACGTGCTATTCAGACACAATCTCTCTTACTGCAGCTCTCAGTCAATGGAACAGTTTCAGAAAGGAGCTGTGGGTGTGTGTGTGTGTGTGTGTGTGTGTGTGTGTGTGTGTGTGTCACCGTAAGACAAAAGAATGATTAAAATTCCAATCAAGTGGTGAACGGAGTGGAAGGCAGTGTTCCAGTGTTAAATTGTGAGGTGTGTGAGAGAGACTCAGGTGACATTTCATCTGAGGAACATTAGAATGCCTGTCACTCTCCCACCTGAACAGGTTATCATTAATGAAGAATCGTCGTTCCGCTCGCTCTCATATTGTCTCGCTTTTCCCCTCATTTTCCCGCTCGTTTTCTCTTTAATTAAACATGAAGCGGGCTGTAGGTGTAAATGGCACCCTGTCAGGGTGAAAGCACCATGTGGAGATGCTGCGGAGGATGTCGGTGAATGAGTTGATAAATACAGAGGTAGGGGATGTTGTGATGGTAAAGCGAGACATTCACATCCGTCAGTTTTGCTCTGATGAAGATCTCTCCTGGGTTTGGACACGTTTACTTCGACAGGTCTGATGCAATGCAGTGCGGTTTACACTTTCTCAACGATCGCTGCGTGATGAATGACTTAAACATGTGTCAGGAGTGTGAACGGTGCTCATGGTGAGTAAGGCTCACACCTGAGTAACCGGAGAGAGAAAGAGAGCTGATGTGCGAAGTGACAATCCTCTGTTTAGTCACTGTGGGAAGCTGAATGTTAATGAGCAATCAGTATGGAGGTTACCAGCCGCTGGCTGTAAGAGTCCTTTACAAGCTCTCTCACACACACACACAAACACGGTGATTTCATTTTAAAATAGCACACAACAGAAATACATACAAGGAATAGGTCAGCTAAAAAAGTCATTTACCCACCTTCATGCCGTGCCAAACCCCTATGACTTTCTGGAGCACAAATCAAGCAGCTCTGTTACATGCAATGAAAGTGTTTATTAGCTTTGTTTACTTCTAAATTATGCCAAATTATGCATATTGATCTCACGAGTTTAAAAATGGTCACTTGTATGGAAATTTAATACAAAGTTGGTTATTTCATACTTCAAATTATGGAAGCTTGTCTACACCATGGGATAAAAAATATAAAAGGTAATCTCACAATTGCAAGATATAAAGTGAGAATGGTGAGATATAAATGTGCAATTCTAAATATAAATGTGAAAAGTAGGAATTGTGAAACTCGCAATTGCAAGAAAAAGTAACAATTGTGAGTTAAAAAGTTACAATTACCTTTTTATAATTTTTTATTCCGTGGCGGAAACAAAAAACAATTGCAAGGATGTAAACTCAGAATTCATAAACAAAAACTCAGAATTGCAAAATATAAAAAAAAGTTTAAATTCTTATCCCATGGCAGAAACAAACTAAAAAAAAATAAATAAGTACGCTGATTTAAATATTTGAGAGCTTTAGAAAAGGGAGACCATTTTCAGTAAATAATGTCTTAATATGTGTGTTTTTGTTCCTCTCAGAAAGTTATCATGTGACTTTTAATATAGAAGGGGGGGGGGGTATTCAACAACTCCAGACAATCAGATAACTGTCAGATAACTTTAAAGTCATTGTGGTTTTGCATAAACACTAGTTTGGGGTCAGTAAGATGACAAAAAGATTTCTATTTCTAATAAATGCTGTTCTTTTGAAACTTTATATTCATTAATGAATCCTGAAAAAAATGTATCATGGTTTCCACAAAAATATGAAGCAGCACAACTGTTTTCAGCATTGATAATAATAAAAAAATGTTTCTTGAGCAGCAAATCAGCATATTAAAATGATTTCTGAAGGATCACGTGACACTGAAGACTGGATTAATGATGCTGAAAATTCAGCTTTACATCACTGGAATAAATTACACATTACAATATTTACAAATAAAAAACGCTTATTTGACATTTTTATAATATTTCACAATATTACTGTTTTTACTGTATTTTTAATCAAATAAATACAGCTTTGGTGAGCAGTAGAGAAAAATATTGAAAAATCCTACTGACCCCAAACGGTACTGTATGATATCATACGAAAAATACAATTTTGACAAAATTCATTTATGACAAAAGCCAGAGCTGGAAATGATATCAGAAGACAAACGGAATACTGAAATTAGATTTTAAAATTCAATTTAATTGATTTTTTCAAATCTATTGATCTACAAGTGTTATTAGTGATATTTAATAGTAATTTCATGTGTGTGTTTGCAGCGGATTTGCTGGCCGCAACCCCTGATCTGTCCACAGCGGCTGCGCTGTATCGCAGTCCAGTATATGCCCTCCATGACATCTCAGACAAAATCCCCATGACCAGCTCCCCTCTGCTGGAGCCGCTGCCGCTTCCCAACCTCAAGATCAAAGTCTACAACTTCTCTGGCACAGTGACCCCTCAGGAAGACGTGACCTCTGACCTCTCTGCCACCCTGTCCCCCAAAGTCACACACTCTCTTCTGGAAAGCGACCCCATGACCCCACGCAACCAGACACTGCCACGCGCACGGGACCCCACGTGTACGGCGTTAGGGTCGTTTAACACGCTGGGAGGTCATCTGATCATACCCAACTCAGGTAAGAACAGACCCCCGCACAATCACACTCTGGTCCTCGCTGTGTGTCCAACATATTTATGAATCGCTGTGAAACGGGTTCCAGTAAGATGCGATGGAAATGTCACATTCACAATCTCACATTCGTGTGATGAGGATGAACACCTTCAGTGACAGTGATAAATGAATCCAGAGGACGGCAGCTAGTAATCCACTTTATGAACTGAAGAATCGACTCATAACACTCCACTGACATTATATGAATCACCATCTATCTATCTATCTATCTATCTATCTACTGTATCTATCTATCTGTCTGTCTGTCTGTCTGTCTATCATACTGTTGTTCTGGCATTCTATTTATCATTCTATAATTGTATCTATCTATCTATCTATCTATCTATCTATCTATCTATCTATCTATCTATCTATCTATCTATCTATCGTTCTATCTATCTATCTATCGTTCTATCTATCATTCTATCTATAGTACTGTTGTTCTGGCATTCTATTCATCATTCTATCATTTTATCTATCCATCCATCGTCCGTCCGTCCATCCATCCATCCATCGTTCTATCTATCATTCTATCATCCTCCTTTTCTATATATTGTTCTGTCTGTCATTCTATATATTGTTGTCTTTTTCATTTTGGTATTGTATTTTTCATTCTTTCTATCATGAAAGTGCATTCATCTGAATTCTGAGTCTGAGTCCTAATTAGCCACTACTTGTAATGGCATCACTTTTTTCATGTTGTGCCGCGTGGCCCCGCCCTCAGTACAGTCTCATTGGTCCAAAATCCTGCTCCATATTGCATATTAAACATTAAGTATGTTCTGGTTGGCTGTGATTTTGTTGCTTCACAACATTTTTGTTTTCAGTAAGGACAGACAATCAAGTTGATGCTTGAAACTAGTCAGCACAAGGTGTGTGGTTTCTCTCTGAATCAGTCTCTCTGTAATGTGTTTCAGGTGTGAGTTTGTTGGTTCCATCTGGTGCGATTCCTCAAGGTCGCGTCTATGAGATGTTTGTGACCGTACAAAGGACAGAGAGCATGAGGTAAAAAAAAACACACACACACACACACAACACACAGCCCAAACATAAGCAAGTCATTTTGTAGTTGAATGCTAAAACACATATAAAAAAATATGAGTAATCAAGTACTTGAGGAAAAAAAGCAAGTTAAAAGTAATGAATATGACGGGGGGGAAAGCTAACTTCAGCAACCTATCCAGCTCTGCATAAACAATATGCATGAATAAAAATGTCAATGAAACTATAAAAAAAAAATTTACATTCTGCTGGAGCAAATTTAGGTACGATGTACTTTTAAAGTACTAATATGTGCCTTTAAAGTACTAATATGTACCATTTAGTTACTAATATGTACTCTTAAAGTACTAATACACTGTAAAAAAAAAAAATCCGTAAAATTTATGGTAAAAAACCAGCTGTGGTTGCCGGAATTTTACCGTGAAAAATACGGTAGCATCGTTTTAGGTTTTACGGTTTTAGCTTAAATTTACAGTTAAATACCGTAATTTCATTAACTGATATAAAGTTAATATACCAACCTATTGAAGTACTGAAATCTGTTTTGTACCGTTGTAATACACTGATAACCACCAAATGCAGGTGGTGATGAGAAAGTCACATGATGAACCAAAGCCTATCACAAGCAGCTTTTAAATAATAACATATATAGAAGGTGCACAGTGTCATTCACACAAACACTAAACACCATCATGGTAACACACATGAAACTGAAATAATGCAATAAACATTCATTTAACAACATTAGGTGTAACACACAACCCTAATATACAAAACTGATAAGAAAAAACTAAGAAGAAACATAGTTATTTCAACAACAAAACATCAAATTTGAAATGTAACGCAGGGAATTCTGGGAATGTCAATTTACGGTTATTCACTGTAAATTATACAGTCTTTTTCACTTCCAAAAACGGTATACTACCGTAAAATGAATGTCCAATACAGTTTTTCTCCGTATATAGTTGGGGAATTTACCGTTAACCATTTAACAGGTTTTTACTGTAGCATTTTTACAGTCTTTTACTGTTACATTTACGGCCATTTTTTACAGTGTAGGTATTTTTAAGGTACTATTATGTACTTTAGGGGTAAATAAGATACAAAGATGTACTTAGCTTTTGTAATTCAAAGTATTTCCCCAATGACAGCACCTTTTGTACCTTTTTTCTGAGAATGTTGAAATGTAGAGCACAGGATGTTTATTATTCATAAATATTTATAATAAAATTCATATAGAATGTTTTATTGTTCAACTTGATGTAATTGATTATTAACTTGAAAATGTCAAACAGTTCTGGTTCATTGTGTGTGTTACTGTAGCATCTGCAGTGATTTCAGAGAGAACAGAAGCTGAAAACGGAAAAGTAGGCAAAAATCTTAAAGGGATTGTTCACCCCAAAATGAAAATGTTGTCATCATTTATCATTTGCCCTCAAGTTGTTCCAGACTTGTATGAGTTTCTTTCTTGTGTGGAACACAAAAGAAGATATTATGAAGAATGTTGGTAACCAAACAGTTGCTGGTTGCCATTGGCTTCCATAGTAGGGGAAAAAATACAGTGGAACTCAATGGCTGCCGTCAGCTGTTTGGTTACCAACATTCTTCAAAATATATTCTTTTGTGTCCAACACAAGAAAGAAACTCATACAAGTTTGGAACAACTTGAGGGTGAGTAAATGACAGAATTTAAATGGTTGAGTGAACTATACCTTTAAATGTGTCTGTCTCTCTCAGGCCAGCGGTCAGTGACGGGGAGGCCGTGCTCAGCACTGTGGTCAGCTGCGGTCCCGCGGGCGTCCTGTTGACCCGTCCCATCATCCTCACTCTCCACCACTGCGCACACGCCCACTCTGACAACTGGCAAATCATCCTCAAGAGCCACACGCAGCAGGACCAATGGGAGGTGAGGAATTTGAATACAGCCGATCGGGACAGCCTGTGGCTGAATGAAAGCGTGGCAGCGAGAGGAATCAGGTCAGGGAAACTCTGGAGATGAGCCGTTCCATTTCAATAAACTACTTATCCTGCAGAGAGAGGGAAACATGACTGGAAAATAAATGTAACTATCAGTGAAGGCAGGCAGGGTAAATTGGCCTGCTGTGCATGGCAGGGTTCTACAAATAGACAACACAAAATTCAATTATTGCAAGAGTGGAGCGGGAAAAAGGACGGGGCGTATTTATCAGGACAAATCTGCTTCCTTTATCAGGGCCAGGATTCCCTCAGACACACACTCGCATTGTGTGTGTGTGTGTGTGTGTGTGTGTGTGTGTGTGTGTGTGTGTGTGTGTGCAGGAGAGACCAAATGTCCTGAAGAACCTGCTTGTGGGGATATATATCTCATAAAGCCTGTCAAAACCATGCCCGGGTCATATTTCACTCCAAAATCAAAAGAAGAAATAAGAAATTACTTTTTCCTAGACAATAAAACCTATTTTAAGGACTCTTAAAAGGGGCCAGGGGGCCCGGATACCCTCAGACACACTCTCGCATTGTGTGTGTGTGTGTGTGTGTGTGTGTGTGTGTGTGTGTGTGTGCAGGAGAGACCAAATGTCCTGAAGAACCTGCTTGTGGGGATATATATCTCATAAAGCCTGTCAAAACCATGCCCGGGTCATATTTCACTCCAAAATCAAAAGAAGGAATAAGAAATGTGTTTTTTCAAGTTATTAGCACTTTTAAAAGTGTTTGCATTTTGATGATATATTTTATGATAAGTAAGTACAACCCTCACCCAAAAAATACTGTAACCAAAGAAATTTATCATATAATATTTGTATAATTTGATCAGTATTTTTTACATTCAATATCAATTTTACAATTGCATCATTGCAATGTTGGTTGTACTGCCTTTTATTTATTTAGATTAAAAAAAAACATTCTATTAAAAGGATTTTTACAGTAATTTTTTTGAGAATATTCATTAAGAATAATGTGAATGTTTTTTTAATATAAAATGATGTCATAAATGCAAGAATTGGTTTATTTAAAAATGTTTATGTATATTTAAAAGTTAATAATTAATGAATAAATATATAAAATAGATTATATTTAAATTGCAAATATAAACATATTTCATTTATTTATTAATAAATGTTTTCTGTGTTTTTCCTAGGAAGCACTTTTTTCTGTAGGGGCTAAGAAAACAATTAATGATCATTTATAATTTAATACAATTATGTGATTTTAATCAAATACATTTTTTTTTGTATTATTTGATTTTATTATTATTTGTTTGTCAGTTGTCTGTGTTATTCTTTGTATTTGTTACTTATATGTATATCACTGCAGTTTTAAAATCCTACAAAAATTTCCTTGGAAAAGGGCAAAGTAAAGTATAACTTAAAAATAATAAGATTAATAATGAAAAATGAATAATAATTTAAGTCCCACAATATATATTCAGGTTTGTATGTGTGTGAGATCGCACTGTAACCTGTACCTGTCGTGATGAGATGCTCATGTAAATAATGTGTGTGTTCTGTGTGCAGGACGTGGTCGTGGTTGGAGAGGAGAACTTCACTACTTCCTGTTACGTTCAGCTGGGGGAGGAGGCGTGTCACATCCTGACCGAGACTCTCGGATCCTACTCTCTGATTGGCCAGAGCGCCTGTCCGTCAGCGGCTAAACGAATCAAGCTGGCCGTGTTTGGTCCTGTAGTCACTGCAGGTCTAGACTATCACATCAGAGTGTACTGCCTTGACGACACGCAGGACACGCTCAAAGTGCGTAACAGCTGACCAATGTGGCTTTCAAGCCCACTTAAAGTGTAACCCAAGGTTTCTTGCACCAAAAATAGTGAATTTAGTTTTTCTTGATCTTTTTGCACCCTCTCTGACAGCGGTTTCTACTGCTTATTTATTTTTTTACTTCTATATTGTACTGTATGTAAATCAGCACTGTTATGATTTTGGTTTAGTAATGTCAGGGACTAGATCTAACTGAAGAATGACTCTTATTGAGTTTGCTTAATAAAATACATTTGAGTTTTCTAATATTAATATGTTTAAATTATTTTAAGCTACGTTAATATTTTAATTAAAATGATTAAATCATTTAATATACAATTTTATGATTACTATGGTTTTATATAATTTATTATTATTATTTTTATTGTTGATATAAATATAATTATTAATGTGATCATTTAAATATATTTTTTATAAACTTTGTTTTACTTTAATATTTTAATTTAATTGATTTAGTAATTTAATATAATAAAACAATTAAAATAATGTAATATTACTTAATTTTTATATAATTTCTTCTTCTTATTATTATTATTTGATATTCTTAAATTAATTTATTTTAAAATGTTAATTTCAATGATTCAGTGATTTAATATATTGCAGTACAACATTCCATATAGTCATTTAAAATCACTTAATATCACAGAATTGTATTATTATTAGATATTCTTAATTTAATTTATTTTAATATTTTAATTTCAATGATTCAGTGATTTAATATATTGCAGTACAACATTTCATAGTCATTTAAAATCACTTAATATCACAGAATTTTATTATTATTATTATTATTATCTAAGCTCTATACTGTATGTAAATAAGTTCTGGGGAAAAACTTGTGAATGTTGTGAATGTTAAAGTTTGCACCAAACTCTTACTTTAAAAGATAATAAGAGCCATTTGAAATGACTATATATTGAGTGACTGTAATGTTTATATGTTGTATATGAATGTATCATAAATGGTGCAGCACAGTTGACTGTTATGTGTTTGTGTGGACAGGAGGTGCTGCAGATAGAAAAACAGATCGGTGGGAAACTGCTGGATGAACCAAAGTCTCTGATCTTCAGTTACAGCAAGCACAACCTGAGACTGTCAATACATGACATTCACTCGCAGTGGAAGAGCAAACTACTCACCAAATACCAGGCAAAGACAAAACTGAAATTATTTGCAGCATGTAAATGTTTTGAGTTATCGAGATATTCTTAACGTCAAGGCAAGCATTTTTTATTTATAGAGCACATTTAAACACATGTATATACTAAGGTTCTGCACATGGAAACAGCACAGTATGATTCAATAAGATCTGAAGAAAGGCCAGTGAATACAGATGAGTCTTCAGACAGAGAGGGAGAAGATCTCAGGTCCTGTGGCGGGTTAATACACAACCTTGGGTCAGCGATAGAAAAAAGTCCATTTAAACTTTAACCGAGAGCATGGTGTACAGTAGACAGAAACCATTTACAGCTTAAATCATGCATTGAACAACAATCAATTCTGTTTCCTTGTAAATAATTGTGGCAGCATTCATAGTGCATTATAATGTTCAATGTTAATGTTTTTTATTATTAATGTTATAAAATGTATCCAAACATAAATATTCATATTTGATCATTATATTTATTTTAATATAATAATTGTATATAACAATTTCATAATATAATATCACTTAATTTGTATGTAATTTTATTATTAATAAATAAATGCAGAGTTGTATGTTAATATTTTAAATGATTTTAATAAGTTACGCAATTTAGTATAACATTTAAAATGAAGTGATTTAATATAACTAAAATGTATATATTTTGCATATTTTATAGTATTATTATTATTAATATTAATCAATATTAATATTTTATATTTTTAAATATTTTTAAATATATTTGATTTGAATTTAATATAATGTCAAATGCAATATAATTTAATGTGACTGATTTTGTATAATTGATTACATATATACAGACTTGAATATTAATGTTTGTCATTTTTACGTTTATTTTAATATTTTAATTTAAGGGTTTGAGTGATTTAATATAATATTAAAAATAATATAAAGTATTTTAATATTGCTTATTTTTATATTATTTATTATTAAATATATACAACCGTCAATATTAATATTTGTTCATTTTTAAATTTTTATATTTTAATTTAAATGAGTAATTTAATATAACATTTCATTTAAGATTATTTAATATTACTTATTTTTTGTCATGTAGTAGTAGTAGTACTATTGTTTATTTGTTAAAAATATACAGACGTCACTGTTAATATTTGAAATAATTTTTATTTATTTTAATATTTGTGATTAAGTAACGTAATATGTTATTCTTATTCTGAATTCTGAACAGACGTCAGGTAAAGTGTCTGTCTGTGTGTCCATGCAGGAGCTGTCTTTCTCTCAGGTGTGGAGTGGATCGGTGCGGCGGCTGCATTGCTCCTTTGCTCTGGAGCGTCAGAGTGTGAGCGTGTGTGAGCTGTGCTGCAAGCTGTGCGTCAGACAGGTGGAGGGAGAAGGGCAGATCTTCCAGCTCTACACCACCCTGAGCGAGGTACAGTAACACGTTCTCTGCTGTCCCGCTCGGACATCTTTAGGTCCTTGATGTTATCACAAACTCATCTGTTATGCTGTTATGCCTCGATTCCTCTTGCAGGTAATGAATTCCATCTCCCAATTTATTTCCGTCACTCTTTTATATTATTTCCAAACTTGTTGCAATGCATTCTGGAATAGGGTGACCAGACGTTAGAGGTCTGCTACCCGACCCAAGCCCGACGGGTCCCGAAATACTTTCGGGTTTCGGGTCGGGTTCGGGTTAATGTTTAATGAATAGCTTTGGGTTCGTGTCGGGCTCGGGTTTATAGCTAAACTAAAACTATATGCAGTAGGCTACACTGCTTTCATAGACGCACGCACACACATTAGTGCACACGACAACGACAACACAGCACGGAAACTTTTAATAGTAAAATAGCTTCAAAAGAGTAATTACTTGCAACTTTATATTTCTCTGCAATGAGGGGGTAAAATCGCTGTTTTTGAAGTAACTAAGCCTCATTGCTTGTAGAGAGGCGCGCAGACGCAGGTTCACACATGCAACTTTCATCCCTCTCTCTCTCTCTCTCTCGCTAATTCAAATAAATTTTATAATTAATTAATTCAAATAAATGCGATCTTACCACACTGCATCTCTGTGTCTGATTTAAAGCAGGCCGAATGCTAACGAGCTTTAACTGACGAAAATGACCATAATTTGCACGATGGAAGAATTATCGTCTTGTCGTATACAACCATTCAAAAACTCAGCAGAATTTATGTGACCACTGCACCTGATGTTCATAAACTTTCATAACTGATAAGTGTTTTTTCTTTTGCCTTGTGAACTGGCCGAGCCTTAATGATTCTGTTTCTTTAAATGTATTTGTTTACTGACCGTTGCATGCAATTGTGAAATACTGCATTTTTTTTTAAATTGGCTATTCGTTGTGGAAAAAAAAAAGATTTCGGGTTCGGGCTCTAAATTTAACTGTGTCGGGTCGGGCCGGGTCAGATGATCTCGGGTACGGGTCGGGTTCGGGCTTCAGTTTAAAGCCCGTGCAGACCTCTACCAGACGTCCCCGTACAGCTGGTTCAAAACAAATACATTGCAAAAAAAAACATCCGTACAGTAACCCGTTGGTTAGCAGAGCAATCATGTAGTGATTATTTTCAAAAAACAGAGGGCGCTGCGAGCTACACTGATGATTTGATCGCACACACTACTTTAGCTATGAAGAATATAACTTGGATGAGAGCAGAGCGCTATTATAATCAATTATCAAAAATAATGTATGCTTTCAAGCCAGTTACATACTAACTATTCATGTTAAAGGGGTAATATGACGTTGCTAAAAAAACATTATTTTGTGTATTTGGTGTAATGCAATGTGTTTACGCGGTTTAAGGTTAAAAAACACATTATTTTCCACATACTGTACATTATTGTTGCTCTTCTATGCCCCGCCTTTCTGAAACGCAACAATTTTTACAAAGCTCATCGGTCTGAAAAGTGAGGTGTGCTCTGATTGGCCAGCTATCTAGTGTGTTGTGATTGGCCGAAACCTCAAGCATGTGACGGAAATGTTACCCCCCTTACCAGGTTCAGGAAACTTTCCTCCATAAAATGCGCTGCACACACTCGAATATTTGGGTTGACGTGTTCTGGAACAGTGTTGTAAATAAAACTTAACCACTGATTTCTAGTTGTGTCCTCTTTTCAAAGTAGTTTCGCTTTCGCAACGAAACACACAGCGTCTCCACGTCACGGTGGCGGCGGCAACAATACTACAGCGAGAATAAAAGTTACGCCTTCTTTCTTTGCATATACATTTGTGCGGTGTTATGCAAATCTTCCCACACAGTGACGTAGACATGTGGGGGCGTATTTAAAACGAGGCATTTTAGGAGGGCGTGGCTGAGCGCTCACTTTTATAAAGAATATCTCTTTGGGTTTGAGACTTTAATTCTTGTAACTTTATGGATCTTCTGTATGCACGAATAGCTTTTAGCACACCGAAGATTATGCAAATCTTCCCACACAGTGACATAGACATGTGGGGGCGTATTTAAACGAGGCATTTTAGGAGGGCGTGGCTGAGCGCTCACTTTTATAAAGAATATCTCTTTGGGTTTGAGACTTTAATTCTTGTAACTTTATGGATCTTCTGTATGCACGAATAGCTTTTAGCACACCGAAGACGAAGGAAAACATGAAATCACATCATATGACCCCTTTAAATTAAAAGTAATAATGCTTTAACAACTGAGCTTGAATAGGGTGTGGATTGTTTTGTCGACAATTTTAAACATCCCCAAAATAAGATGAAAACCAGGGACATTTGTTAATAAAGAATAACAATTTGGTCCCTCTGTAAATTCTCTTTGCCACCTTGAAGAATTCTCAGTTACTTAAAGTGTAGATAGACGGCCGGGAAGTAAGAAAACACACAGTCAAATGTATCCTCAATACTTCAATTTATTCATAGAAATACAGATATTATATAGGCATATGTCGAGGGGAGTTTCATCCTCTTAACCAATGAGGATATGAATAACATACACATAGGATCTTTGGCCAAGAACATGTGTTTATATAAAATGGCCACATGTACAGAAAAACATGGACATATTAGGAATAGACTTTTGCGAAGAATGCTGAACTGTCTTCAGAGTTTCATCACGAACCTCATTCCTAGCTATCATGTCCTTATTTGGGACATTTGAACCAAGAGAAGCTAATGTATACATTTAAGCATGCATACCTCGCATATGAGTAAGAGATATTTAAAACATAATATCAAGAGAGAGAGATGGATACAGAAGGGGGGATTCAGAGAGAATGCGTTGTATATAGAAGAGTGAGAGAGAGGGAGAAAAAAAGGAGGGGTGAGGCATATCTGGAACATTCTCTTAACAAGACAGAGAGTGTTTTCTAACAATTACCTAGTTCAGTGGTCAAAGTATCATTGAAATCGCATTTGTGATTGTCTATGAATTAAAAACTGGGGGCAATATGTTTTTGTATGTCTTTGTTTTTTTAAATGTTGTTGGTTCCATATACTTATATTATAATTATTAATTATAATGTTGTTTGAGGATGAAACTGAACCTATTTAAAAATATTTTTTTTTTTAATTCACCAAACATCACACTATGAGAAACAGCAAATGGTAACTATTGCAAATAGCTACAGATCAAAATTATGACTTTACAAAAACAAAATAAATATGAGA
This sequence comes from Sinocyclocheilus grahami, assembly GCF_001515645.1. NCBI lineage: Eukaryota > Metazoa > Chordata > Actinopteri > Cypriniformes > Cyprinidae > Sinocyclocheilus > Sinocyclocheilus grahami. The sequence goes on along the minus strand of NW_015506105.1, from coordinate 203,518 downwards.
ACTTATGATAAATAAAACTGTACTTAACAAATATTTGTACTTTTTTTTTTTTTTTTTTTACAGTATTTTCATTTTCACAAACTGAGTATAGGCTACACTAATTACAACTTTTCAAATGTTGTATTATGTTTATACTTTTGGAAATGTATCTTTACTATAATTCCTAATTATGCTTATTTTTCATTTTAGGCTCATTTTGAAAATAAAAATGCAACATAATTATATTGCATTTTTATGAGCCTGAAATGCAAAATAGTAAACATAATAAAGAAAGTAAGAGTAATTTCCAAGCACAAAAAAGAAGAAGAAGAAGAAATAAAAAAGAAAACAAAATGGAAAAGTTACAAAAGTTGTAATGTCTGTATACAGCATAATCAGTGAATATATTAAATACAATTACAAACAGGAATTGTTACAAATATCTGTCAAATAGAGTTTTATTTTTAGAAAATATATTGTTATAATATAACTGCTTGCTATTTACCATGATTACTATTTACTATTTTCATAGTGTATGGTGAATGGTATTAAAACTAGATCAAAATCATAAAAAATAGAAGAATCATAATAATAAAACTAAACATCATCATAATTATATTAATAGTACAGGCAACACACAAAAACAAAAACATTCAAAGATGTATTGACCCTGTTGGAGATGGATATTTAAATTAAATTTTTACCACTCAAATAGGAAATATCCCTGGTTTCCATTTCAGAAATCTGGGATTGATATTCTGATAAATGTGTAATGCTGTCTAGTTAGGCAGCTCATAGTGTTTGAATTGGCTCCATGCTCTCCATCAGCTGTCTTTCCCATGCGTTTGCGTCTCTGGAGAAGAGGCTGTTTCGGTTTAATCTGTCTGAAGGCTGTGAGAAGAGCTTCAGCTACTCTTAACACCCTCACGCATCTGTCTATACATCACAAAGGGTTTTCACCAAGCCGCTGTGTTTTTCTCTCTCCGGCGCTCCTGGGCTTTAATCGGTGTGTCTAATTAAGAACAGCACAGATTCATTAACATTACAGATGGATGCATTGCGATGAATTGAGTTCTTCTGGGCTGTAAAGCGCGTCTGACTGACTGATGTTCGGCCTCTTCAGGGACTGTTTCCAATGCACTTGTAATTTCAAACTAGTAAAAATAGATTGAGTGCATTTATTGATCAAAGATGCACATTTTGCTAAACTTGTACAGTGATGTTTAAATGAGGAAGATTCTGTAGAGCTTTGGTTTTCATCCGACGTTTTGGTCTGTTGTAGCTTTGCACGTAATTTTGTTTTTAATTTAAATTTTCAGGAGAAATTACACTTTTACAATAATAATAAGAAGAAGATGAAGAAGAAATGGAATTAAAAAGAATTTTAAAACCTGGTTTCAGTATTCTAGTTGTCTTATGTCATTTCCTCCCATGGCTTTTCTCATAATTTAGTTTAATTTTTTGTGTGATATTATACACTACTGTTCAAAAGTTTGTTGTCAGTATATATATATATATATATATCAGTATCTCACAGAAGTGAGTACACCCCTCACATTTTTGTAAATATTTTATTATATCTTTTCATGTGACATCACTGAAGAAATGACACTTTGCTACAATGTAAAGTAGTGAGTGTACAGCTTGTATAACAGTGCAAATTTGCTGTCCCCTCAAAATAACTCAACACACAGCCATTAATGTCTAAACCGCTGGCCACAAAAGTGAGTACACCCCTAAGTGAAAATGTCCAAACTGGGCCCAATTAGCCATTTTCTCTCCCGGGTGTCATGTGACTCATTAGTGTTACAAGGTCTCAGGTATGAATGGGGAGCAGGTGTGTTCAATTTGGTGTTATCGTTCTCACTCTCTCATACTGGTCACTGGAAGTTCAACATGGCACCTCATGGCAAAGAACTCTTTAGACATTAATGGCTGTGTGTTGAGTTATTTTGAGGGGACAGCAAATTTACACTGTTATACAAGCTGTACACTCACTACTTTACATTGTAGCAAAGTGTCATTTCTTCAGTGTTGTCACATGAAAAGATATAATAAAATATTTACAAAAATGTGAGGGGTGTACTCACTTCTGTGAGATACTGTATATATATATATATTAGTGCTGTCAATTGATTAAAAAATGTAACTAATTAATCGCACATTTTTCTGAAATTAATCGCGATTAATCCCACCTAACATTAAAGTTTTTAAATATACTTTTATATTGCAATAATTTCACATTCAATCTTCAAATTAATTTACAAACAACATAAAGACAGTATATTTTTTAATATTTGTTTAATGGCATCTTTTTTTATGACTGAAGGCCATTGTCAATGATAACCAATACTGATTTCTCTATAAAATTGCCCCCCCCCTCTAATATTTAACCATTGACTATAGCCATTCAACATTACAGTATAATCGAGAGCTATTCATTTTATCATTTATTAGACTTTAAAAAATAACTTCTAATTTAAGTGAACTTAAAACAATCTTCACATAAACCCATTATAATAAATGTCACATTTACCTGTGCCCTTCTATTTAGCTTTCTTTTTTTTCAGTTTTAGTTTTAATAATTAAATAACTTATTAAAAATAACATTTAAAATTTTCATAGTATTTACACTATTTTATTTTAGCTTTATTTCAATTAATGCAAATTATTTTACATTTTTCATTATCACTTTTTGTTAACATTAACAACACTGATTCTGGGTGGTTGCTAAGGTGTTGAGGGTGGTTGCTAGGGTGCTATGGGTGGTTGCTAGGGTGTTATGTGTGGTTGCTAAGGTGTTGAGGTAGGTTGCTAGGGTGTTTTGGGTGGTTTTAAGTTTTCGTTTTCATTTTGATTCAACATTACTAAAACTGGTAATGTTGTTTTGTGCTTTTCCTTAAAAGTCTTCTGCTCACCAAGGCTGCATTTATTGGTTCACAAATTGTGAAATATTATTACAATTTCAAATAGCTGTTCCTGGGACCTGACTCTGGTGCTCACGGCACTACAGCAGGGCCCATTTGAGCCTTTTTGCAGGCGGTTGAGCCGAAGTTCCTTCAATGGAGACTTTGCTCCTGCTAGCATTGGCCTCTATCAAGAGGGTAGGGGACCTGCATGCATTTTCGGTCAACGATTCGTGCCTAGAGTTCGGGCCTGCTGATTCCCAGGTAACCCTGAGGCCCCGGCCTGGCTATGTGCCCAAGGTTCCCGCTACTCCCTTCAGGGATCAGGTGGTGATCAGATGGTACAGCTCCTGTACCACTGCTGAGCGGCCGGGTCATCGGCTCGGCTCCTCAGCGAAAACCTGAAAATGCGCTGCATCTGCTGCCTACTTATACTCACGCTGTGATCAGCAGCAGCTGGATGCAATAATCGCATGCCAATGTGCATTGGCTCATTTAGTTTACACTCGAAGTAGATTGGTCCCTCTAAGCGAGATCCCAATTCGTCGGTCCTCCGACGTGACGTCTCCGTTCCCTCCTTCAGGGAACGAGGGTTACATACATAACCGAGACGTTTTCTATTGTAATATTTTTCTAAATGTAAATGATTTTTGTGATTCAAAGCTGAATTTTCAGCATCATTACTTCAGTCTTCAGTGTCACAATATCCTTCAGAAATCATTCTAATATGCTGATTTGAATGATTTTTGTGATTCAAAGCTGAATTTTCAGCATCATTACTTCAGTCTTCAGTGTCACATTATCCTTCAGAAATCATTATAATATGCTGATTTGCAGCTCAAGAATCATTTCTCATTATTATCATTGTTGAAAGTCGAGATGACGTCATTAATGAACAAATAAGCCTGAACCTTGAGCTGAGACTCGAATACCTTGAGCACAGCTATAGCATATGACACAGTGCTGGCCGCATGGCTATTGCTCCTATAACGGCTCATTTTTATCAGTTCTTTTGTCTTTGGGTCGTTATTATTTCTCACAGATTCTAAATTCTAAATTCTGCTCGTTCTAAATCAGATACAGATAAAGTAGCACAGTAAAGACTGCATTTATACAGTATGAATGCATTAGTGAGAGAGCGATTGCGTGTGTGAATCCTGTTGCGCCCTCTATAGGACCAGTGACTAGTCAACGTCAAGCATAAAGGGATACTCCACCCCAAAATAAAAATGTTGTCATTAATCACTTTACCCCCATGCCGTTCCAAACCCCTAAAAGCTTTGTTCGTCTTCGGAACACAATTTAAGATATTTTGGATGAAAACCGGGAGGCTTGTGACTGTCCCATTGACTGCCAAGTAAATGACACAAAAAGTATTCTCGTCGCTTCATAACGTTACGGTTGAACCACTGATGGCAGATGGACTATTCTGACGATGTCTTTCATACTTTTCTGGACCTTGACAGTGTCATTTACTTGGCAGTCAATGGGACAGTCACAAGCCGCCCAGTTTTCATCCAAAATATCTTAAATTGTGTTCCGAAGATGAACGAAGCTTTTTAGGGGTTTGGAACGACATGGGGGTAAGTCATTAATGACAAAATTTTCATTTTGGAGTGGAGTATCCCTTTAAAGCGTCACGGCAGAGAATTGAAGTCGATTAGTCTATGCAACCACTACTTTACTGCCACTTTTAAACAATTTCATGCATCATTTGAATTTTGTGTTTTGTGGGAAATTTTATATTCTGTGTCACTCAAATGCAAAACAGCTGTACTTATTTCACATTCCCTGCTTCTGTTCTTATAGATGTACAAAAGCAGAAGCTTTTATTTGGTGCTGTTGCTTTTTACGAATAATATCACCAACGAGTGTGATTTAATTAAACCGCCGCCTCCACACACACGCACACACACACACACACACACACACACACACACACAGTTGAGATTTCAGCTCGGATTTTAATGCATTGAAATGTCAGTCGATATTATTTCCGAGAAGCAGAGAGTATCTCCAGCAGTGAAAGAGCCCTGATTCAGTGAGAACATTTATTTCTAAATGCCATAAGAGCAGTGGAGTTCTACGGGGGACTGAGATGCATGACGCTGTTATACATACGAAGATACATGAAATGAAGAAGCACAAGTTATAGCAAGGCGTGTCACAGTGATCAGTAGAACTATGTGTTGTTGATCTCTGTTTATAATGTTGATATCTATTAAGCCCTTACAACCTGAAGGCATTTTTTAAGATTTCACATCTAAGACGCACTTAAAATTAAGAGTTTATAACTCTACAAAAAAGTAGCATCAAATTCATGGTCTCATTTAATTGAAAACCTTTTAAAATGTAAAAAAAAGATTTTGATCGTGTTTGGGGGCTCTTATGTTACAACACTGCTGAGGAAACCCAAGAAAAATTGATGCAATTTATGTTGTTATTATTCATGTTTTTCATGATGACTATTGCACTAGGCATGAAATCAAGTTTTGGCTTGTTCACAATCATGTCAACTGCATCTGGGCCACATTTTGTGTTGATATCTCAAAGCAATACAAAGTTATGGCATTTGGAACATAGTCACAAATCAGATAGAATTATGTACAACAGAAGTAAAAATTCATTTATTTTGTGTGTGTGTGTGTGTGTGTGTGCGTGTGCGTGTGCGTGCTTGTGCGTGTGTGTGTGTGTGTGTGTGTTCTGCAGGATGTCCAGAGCATCGACACGTCCCTGATGGACCCAGGCAGCAGTATCACGGTTCTAACGGGTCCGAGTGCATTCAGGATCCCGGTCAGCATCAGAAGCAAACTGTGCAGCAGCCTGGACGTCCCGCACACACGCGGAAATGACTGGAGAATACTGGCACACAAACTCAACCTGGACAGGTGACGTTTACACACATCAACACTGCACGCACATGCATTCACACACAATCATTTAGCCCTTCATTTAGTTTCCATTGAGTTTGAAAGTGATTAGATGCCATATTGACTAGGGTTCAAAAGTTTGGGGTCTGTAAGATTTTATAAATCTCTTATTCTCACAAAGGCTGCATTTATTTGATCAAAATACAGCAGCAATAATGTAAAAAAATATATATAATATAAAATAATTATTTTCTATTGTAATATATTGTAAAATGTAATTTATTCCTGTGATCAAATCTGAATTTTCAGCATCATCACTCCAGTCTTCAATGTCACATGATTCTTCAGAAATCATTCTAATATTCTGATTTGCTGCTCAAGAAACATCATATAATATAATATTATATTATATAATTCAAGTTTATAATGTAATTTAATATAATAAGTTTTAGGATTTTTGATGTTTCTGTTTAGCTTTAATTTATTTATTTTTTCTCTTCAGTTTTAGTTTTAATCATTTTAGTACTTTATTTTTTATTTGATTTCAGATCGTTGCCAAGGCAACATTTTTAATTGTAATAATACTTTAATTTGTTTTCAACTTTATTTCAATTAATGGAAATATTTTGAATTGCATAGATTTTTAATAATGTAATATAATGCTCATTGACCATAAAATGAGTATTTTTTTTTTAGCTATCATTATTTTGGTCAACATTTTAGCACATCTCCAGTATGAGCGTTTGTTTATCATCAGTGTGCTGAGACTGCAGTGTCGTTTTTATTTGAAAAGCGATAGAAGAGAAACTAATCTGCTCTAAAAGTATCTCACAGGAGAGTTTGAAGACAATTAACAGTGGAAAAACAGCAGGCGAGCTAAAGAGAAATTTCCCATTGTTCGTTTCGGTCCGCCTGGAGAATTGAAGAGATATATTCACTCTCTTGAACATCAACTTTTTAAAATAGCAGCGTTTCTGTGTGCCTCCACATTTCACGTAATTAGAGGAAAAGCTCAAAAAAAGCGAAGGACCCCTATGGTTGAGGTGTTACTGCAGGAAGGTTAAAGTACGAGAGATCTCATTTGAAACGAGAGAGAGTTTAGAATGGAGAGCTCGCTGTTCACCTCTGAGGACCAGCAGGCACGAAAGAGGCAGAAGACGAGAGAGTTTGAGTTCACAGGGGGCAGGAAGTAGAGAGATAAAGCGAGGAGGATGTTAAAAGTGAATAGACAGGCTCTGAAAGTTCTTCATCAGTCATAGACTGCAGATCTCCAGAGCCACTGCAGAGATGTTTTTATTCTGATGGAGACCAGAGAGAGCTTCTCCATTCAACTCAGATTACAGGAGCTTTGATAAATACAGGATCTGTAGGACTGGCTGATGTTATACTCCATATGATGGTGGAAGAGATTTTGCTGTACTGTACATATATTTGCTTTGAGAGAATGATGGGAAAACATGAATTAATGCAAAAATACAAAGCAAAGAACATGTTATAAGTGTTGTAGCACCTTATTCAGTTGTATATAGACAGCTGTGCATATTGGCTATATTCTTATTTTTAATTGAATAAATTAATCAAATGAATTGCAATTATTTGTAGGTATCAATATTTACTGAGAAAAGACCCCAAATGAAGATTATTACATTATATAACATAAGACATTACATTATTGTGGCTGATGAGTAAATCTTTTAATAGATCAAACAGGGATGTATTTTCTTTCTGTATTTTAGCCTGTATGGCGTTTATTATTATTATTAGTGTTATTAATACTATTAATTTATATGGACTTCCAAAGCAAAGAAATTAAGAATATTGGTGCTGTAATTTTACTTTTGTTAAATAAATTATAATTATTATTGTTGTCTTTTATTTACACTGTAGTAGTATTATTGCAATAGTAATATATTTCCTTATGGATTACATTTTTATTATTTAAATATTATTGCAATTTGATTATTTGAAATAAATAATATTTTGAATAATAATTATTATTATTATTATTACTATAAAATAAAAATATTTTGAATAATAATTATTGTTATTGTTTTTGTGGTTACTATTTGTTTTTACTGTGCAATAGTAATATTTTTGATTATTTTTTTATGATTTAAATACTAAACTTAAAATAATATTATGAATAATAATAGAAGTAACAACTAATAATAAGTGTTATTATTATTATTATATTATTATTCAATACTTTTTTAATTACTGTGCAATAGTAATATTTTTTTTTATTATTTAATGTTTATGAAACGTAAACATTTTTATTGCATTATTTTTAAAGAAATAATCTCACTAATATAATGCATTAAATTACAAAAAAAGAGAAAATAATCAAATCAGGTTTCACTGCATCATGCAAAAAATAAACATAACCACAATAAAATAGAATAAAAAATGTTGAATTTCCAAGACAAATAACTATATGGTGAAATATTGTGGTCCTACCACCCACCTCTAAGCGTCTGATTCCTCTCGCCTGCCCTACAGGTATCTGAAGTACTTTGCGACTAAGACGAGTCCGACCGGAGTGATTCTGGACCTGTGGGAAGCTCAACACTTCCCACACGGAAACCTCAACCAGCTCGCCACTGTCCTGGAGGAGATGGGTCGTCATGACAACAGCATCGCCGCCATGGCCAAGGAACAGTGACCCTCACTTTGGCGGTAATAACGCTGCTAACGATGACGTCCAGCTCAAGTTGTGTTGCCACACGATCAAAACAACGATCAAAAACCAAGACGCCGTGCGCAGCACTGCTGTCCATGTACGTGGATTCCGCCGATTTGGGGTCAAAGGTGAAGCAGGAACAGGGTCGAGACACTTCAGGCACGTACTAGACAACCAAAACACACCCAAACCCTCCCAGTTTGCACGCACAGGGTCCCCCCGACAGCTGAAATCTCCCACTTTATCATCCTTTAGTCATCATTTTTACTGAATTTTGTGGTGCCATCTAGTGGATGCAAAAACAACAAACCCTTCATGTGATATAATATTTTGAGACATGAGTACAGTATTTAGTGTGAGTACCTTAAAGTGGCCTTTAAAATCCAGTTACCGTTCAGATCCCATTTGAATTGTATTATTTTTGTAATGCAGGTATCTGAAGACGTACAGTAAATATGTTTGTTTGTTGAACAAAAGTGCATGTGAGCACTTGCCAGGGAACTGAGAATAATTTTTTTTGATTTTCTGAAATGCAATGTTTCATCACACTTTAATAATGATGATCTTTACTGGCTCTGCATGGGCTGTTTCTGTTGTGCATCATCAGTGTTTCATGTCAACATTTACACATCTCGCTCTGCTAGACGCTTTGTTTTAACAAGAGTAAATTTACCCCTCACAACACTTACCATACTGACTATAGTTTCTGCCAAAATGTGATAGATACTGCAGTTATTGTTACTACTGGCATATTGTAATGAATTAATATAATTCTATAAATCTTTCATTTAAATTTTTTTTTAATGCCAGTGAAGGATAATATCAAGTTATTGTAATAAGGTTAACAACCACAGCTTTAAGGTTTCCCTACGATTTTTTCTACCAAAGTAAGCGTTCTATGGTTTAACGTTTGAAAACCAAGAAATTAAGACAGACAGAAATATTGGTCATTTTGTTTTATGATGTAAATTATTATTATTATTATTATTATTATTTTACATATTTTTTTTTTTTTACAATTTACAGTGCAGTTGTATTATTGCAAAAGTAATATATTGCCCTATTGATTGAATTTTTCATGATTTAAATAATAAAATAAAAATGGAATAATTAATTATTGTACTTGTTATTTTTATTATTATTATTATTATTATTCAAAAACAATCAATTAATTAATATTATTCAAAATGTTATTTCTATTTTATTATTTAAATACGATTTTTATTTAAATAATAAAATAAGATTTTGAATAGTATTTATATTAATATATCATTTAAAAATAAAATAATAATTATTATTATTACAATTATGACTAGTTTTCACAATTATTTATTTAATTGTTCTTTTTATCATTAATAATAATAATAATAATGACTAGTGTTTTTTTTTGTTTTTTTACTGTGCAATAGTATTATTGCAGTTATTTAAAAAAAAAAATTAAAAAAAGTATTGCATATTATTTTAACCAGAGTAAATTTATCCCTTACAAAAATGTACCATGGTGACTATAATTTCTCCCAAAATGTGATGGATACTACAGTTACAACTGGAATATTGTAATGAATTCATATAATTCTTTTCAGAATCCTTTAATTATAAGTTTATGACAGTGAGTTACCATAGGTTTATTGCAGTAATCATAACTGTAGTAACTTTTGGTGGAAGCTGTGGTTATGGTGAATTATTGTAAGGGGTTGAGCACTCATACTGTGTCCTAACCAGTGTCCAGTGACAGGTTATTTTTCTGTCCAGACACAAAGTGAAAATACTGTACAATATGACACAATTACAACCAATCAGAACATATTATATATTTAATATAAAGATTGTTGGCTACCCAGTGTTATAAGGCAAAATGACCTGTTAGTTGCAGAGTCTGGTTAGGTCAAAACTCAGGTTTGATTGGTTTGATTAGGTTTGAGTCAGAGCTGCAGGTCTGAAGCTCTCCTATCAACACTACCAGTATGGTGGAATCAATTCATCTGGAAAATATTAAAGATGTCACTCCTGTGTGATGCTTCATCCAGACACTAGAAATAAGATCTCTGACCAGTGAACATTAGAAAAAAATCACATGAAAGATGTCAGACATTTTACTTACAAATATCCAGATACATGAATGAAACATTTCTATGGAATATATTTGCTTGTTTTTTGTAGCGAGTTTATCAGAACATATTTACATGCACATTAACTTGTAACATTTAGGAAAGTAATGTCTTGGGGAAAGAGGGCTTGGTGATGATGAAGCAATGGTTTTTCAGAGGCGGAGCGAGTTATTATATTCTGATGCAAGATTATGAGAACCTTTTAAAATATTTATACTGATGAATTGTTCACTATACTATGGAAGCCCATTTCCACCACCTAAGAAAAAATCATGCATTGATAAATCATAATTATAACATAAAACTTCTAAATTTTCACATTAAGTCTCAATTTTGAGATAATAATTCGAACTAATGACATGAAAAGACAAAATTGTGACAAACATTTGAAATTATAACCTAAAAAGTCAAAATTATGAGATCAAATTAACATAATTATGACAAAAGTTTGACTTTTTTTATATTTTGATTTGTCAAGATTTCGACTTTGTCAAAATTATTACATTAGTATCTCATAAATTTTGACTTGTCGATTTTGACTTGTCATAAATTCAACATGTCATTATGACTTATAATTTAGATTTACTGAAATTTTTTGTTATACTGACAATTTGTCATAACTTGTCATAATGACTTAGTGTCTCAATTTTTCATTACTTAATGTCTCATAATTTTGATATTTTGTCAATTTTAACTCAATCTCAGTAGGACTTAATTTAGATGGCAAAATTTCAACATTTTTGTTATGAAATTTTGTCAGTTTTGTGGGGTTTTTTGGTCATAATTTACTTTTTAATTTTACAATTTTAAGTTGTTCTCAGACTTTTTTTGTCAAATTCAATTGGTCATTTCAACTCATAATGATTTTGACTTGTGAAAATGTTGACTTTTGTCATATGACTTAGTATCTCATAATTTTGACTTTTTTATCATGACTTAAAATATCATAATTTTGACTTTTTTCATAATCAACTTACTATCTCATAAATTTGACTTGTCATAATTAGTATCATAATTTTTTACTTCTGAAAATGTTGACTTTTGTCATATGACTTAGTATCATAATTTTGACTTTTTGTCCATTTTAAATGGTCATAATTTCAATTTATCTCATGATTTATAATTTAGATGACAAAATGTAAACTTTTTCGTTATAACATTGTCAATTTTGAATTTTTTTTGTCAATTTATTTTTATTTTCAATTTGAACTTTTTCTCAGACTTTGTCACAATAATGACTCAGTAGCTTATTTTGACTTTTTGCCATAATGACTCAATTTTGACTGTCATAAAGACTTAGTATCTCGTAATTTTGACATTTTGTCAATTTTAAATGGTCATAATTTCAATTTATCTCATGATTTATAGTTTAGACTACAAAATGTAAATTTTTTTTGTTATAACTGTCAATTTTAACTTTTTCTCAGACTTTGTCAATTTCAGTTGGTCATAAATTTGATTTTTTTTCCCAGAATGATTTTGGCGTGATAATTTTGACTTTTTGTCATAATGGCTTATAATTTCTGTCAACTTTTTGTCAATTTTGACTTGTAATTTTATAATTATGGCTGTTACAATTTAAATTTGCCATTTTAACTTTTGTTATAATTACGCCAATTTTTACAATGTTGTTAATTATGAGTCTCATGATTTTGACTTGTCATCATTTTGAATTTTTTGCTATAATAATGACATTTAACATTGACTTTTTTGTCAAAATCATGATTTATGTAAAGCATTTATTTTTCTTTTTTTTTACTTTACAGTATGTGGCAGAAAAGGGTTTCCATACAATAAGGAACATGTATTAAGAAAGTAAACAGGGTCGTTTTGACTTCAACTCAAAAATTAAAATTCCCATTTGCTGGAAATAATGTAACAGAAGTCTTAACCAAGACCTAAAGTTAAACTCACAAATCCTAAATGTGTTTACAACCAGAACAGACAGTTTACAGTTAATGATGGTCTATGCAACTGGAGACTGCGTACTTTATGCATAAATATTTTTGCATAAATCCATCACAGTAGATGCGAGTGTTGGTGTGCTTGTAAATGTGAAACACAGAGCTCATTATATGTGATCTGTCTGCAGTTTCACTGCCTGCAGCCGCTGCCACCCCACCAACACGAAAAAGCCTCCAACCAACTGCCATTTCCCACAATCCAAATGAGAGGCTCGGTGCGGAAAATAAAAGCCAAATGAACAAGCAAAACAAGACAACAGAAAAGCCCTTCTGTAAGCTTGACGAGCAGCAGTGCATTGAGTGTTTCTGTCTGGTGTTAATGCTGTGCCAACTATGCAATGTTTGCTTCTATACAGGACAATGTGCATCGTTATGACTCGCGTGTACAGAGAGAATTTAATACACAGAATAAAGCTTCATTAAAAATCAAAAACAAAAAACGCTATGTCTGCGACCAGTTTCTGTATAAAATGTATGTAAAGGATTTTTAAAAATAAATTATATTTTTAATCAACGCTGACAGTGGCCTTCTGTTGTTGTGGTTTTATTATTTTATTTTTTTATTGTTTTTTTTCTTAGGTTGAACATTTGGACTATATTTTATTTTAATTAATTTTTGTCCAGCCAATGAGATAGTGTAGAAAACACTGGTTTATTTCTGGCAAAGAATATAAAATATAAACTATAATGTATATATTAATTTATATCCAATTTATAATTTTGAGTAGTGTAATACAAATAGACCAGATATATTTATATATATATATATATATATATATATATATATACATACATATATATATATATATACATATATATGATATA
>NW_015506105.1:189694-190085 GCF_001515645.1 Sinocyclocheilus grahami | reverse complement strand
CATACATATGAAATAAACATATTTTGCATTCTGCTTTCTGTCTTATCAAATAAGCAGAAAAAAAAAGTTTCAGGCAGAGTAACGTATTACATTTTGATGAAATATTATTTAATTTGTGGTTATGCTGGGATTTTCATTTAAAAAAATGAAAAAGTTTTTTTTTTTTTACTTAAATGACATCTCATAATTTTGAATAGTATAATATTTGAATAGACTATACTTTCTGAAAACCAGATCAGAATAAGCATTTGCACAATGCAACTGTTTATGTAACCATGCAATTGATATAATGTAACTATTTAGCTTGTTTTCTGAACAAAGTAAAATATATGGTTCATTCTGAAATGTTTTTTTTGGAAAAAAAAAAAAAAACCCTTCAGGGTTTTCCACC
>NW_015506105.1:161458-189603 GCF_001515645.1 Sinocyclocheilus grahami | reverse complement strand
AAGACTTAAACTACTTCAGTCTGTGTGCATTGAATTTATTTAATACACGAGTTTCAGTTGAATAGTTGAATTACTGAAATAAATGAACTTTTCCACGACATTCTAATTTATTGAGATGCACCTGTGTATATATATATATATATATATATATATATATATATATTTAAAAAACTAATTCAAATTATTCATAAAAACTATAATAATACCTCAATGATACTAAAATTACACTAAGCTGAAGAAAAAAGTTTACAGTTTTTTTTTAGTTAGCATTATATTTCAAGTAAAATGTTTTCATGGTTTTGGTTTTAGTTAAACCCTAGTTTTATCAGCTAAATATTTTGTTGTAAAAAATTTTTTCAATTGAATTAAAAAGGACTCAAATGAATAAATATGATGATGAAATACTGAAATTTTTATCAATAATTATGACTAAGGCAAAAAAGTTGAAATGTAATGTCTTTGTGTTTTTGTGCTTTAGACCACGAGAGTAGATGTGTGTTCACCTCATCACTGCTCCAGCGGTTGGGGAAAGATGGCCGTATTCTCTTAATACAGACCACCTCTCGCATGTCTTCATATGACGGGTCATTAGGAACGTGATCATGATACGGCAGCTGATAGTCCTCTACGATACCTGCGGAAACATCCGGATAGCAATCAATGCACAGACAGAAAAAAACAAACATGAATCAGATCTCTTTCAGATCACAAGTGGACCTATTATACAACACATTCGTTATACAAAAGTTTAAAAAAAAAGTTTTATACAAACCAGGGTTATTACTGTTAATTAAACTAAACCCAAAACCATGAAAACCTTTTGTTATCTGAAACAAAATATTTGAAAGTAAACATTTTATTTCAGCTAGTCGCCAATGCAACATTTCTCCAATTCAAATGCAACATTTTTATACTGATGTACTAAGATAACTAAAACTGAAATAAAAAATTATAAATATAAACTTTAAAAATATATTTAAAAATTACTAATATAAACAATTTAGACGTACTTAAAAAAAAATTAAAAAATGAAAAAACACAAAATTAGAAAAAGTTTAACTAAAATTAAAATGAAAGATGTAAATATAAAAATAAAAACTAATTCAAACTATTAAGAAAAACTACAATAGTATCTAAATTATTCTAAAATAACATTGATACAAACAAATGAATGGTGACTTTTTTCATTTTGCTTAACACCTGACAACAATTAAGAAATTATTCCTATTATATATTTATAAATTAACTGTACAATGAAGCATAGTTTAGTTAATATTAAATCAATATTAAAGTAAACATAATAAATATTATATAAAAATATACATTTAATATGATAAATATTAAATCAATATTTAGTCAATATTAAGACATTAATTTTCTTTAAATATAACAATTAAAATATATTATAATTTATAAATTAATATTTATTTAATATTAACTAAACGATGCATCATTATAAAGTTAATTTATAGATTATAATATATCTATTTAATATTGACTAAACTATGCTCCATTATACAGTTAATTTATCATTTATAAATATTATAAATTATAATATATTTTAATAGTTATATTTAAAGAAAAGTTATAAGTCTTTATTGAATAATGACTAGATATTTATTATATTAAATGTATATTTTATATCATATTTATTATGTTCACTTTAATATTTATTTAATATTAACTAAACTATGCATCATTATAAAGTTAATATAACAAATATATAAAAATATGCATTTAATATAATAAATATTAAATAAATATTTTGTCATTATTAAATAGACATTACATTTTCTTTAAATATAGCTATTAAAATATATTATAATTTATAATATTTATAAATTATAAATTAACTGTATAATGAAGCATAGTTTAGTCAATATTAAATAAATATTAAAGTAAACATAATAAATATTATAAATTTAATATAATAAATATTATAAAAATATTTAGTCAATATTAAGACATTACTTTTCTTTAAATACAACTATTAAAATATATTATAATATTTATAATTTATAAATTTACTTTATAATGATACCTAGTTTAGTTAATATTAAATAAATATGAAAGTTAATATAACAAATATATAAAATATACATGTAATATAATAAATATTAAATAAATATTTAGTCAATATGAAATAAAACATTACTTTATTTCAAATATAAATATTAAAAACATAGTAAATATATAAAGCAATTGAGTCATCAGTGATCCACCACATATTAACAGGTTAAAGGAAATCTGAATGTAAAGGTCTATAAATATTAGACTGCAAATATAAACGTTTTTTAACATTTTTCCAAGACTAAATGATCTGAGTGATACATCCATTAAGGAATGTTCAGAAAAAGAACGGAGACAAAGCTGATGTTGTGTTGTATTAAAGGCAGAGCTGTACCTCCAGACACACACCGGCGGCCGATCTCCCACAGAATGAGGCCGAAGCTGTACATGTCGGCCATGATGTAGGACTGAAAATGGTTCCTGTTCAGAGTCTCGTCCAGAACTTCAGGAGCCATGAAGCGTTTGGTGCCCACGCGTGTGTTCAGCGGGATGTCCACTTCATTAGTGTCGCTGTTTGATGAGACACAACAGTGTTTCAATCCTCATTTCATCAGCATATATTCTTCACATCATTTTCAAAAACATGATGATGCTACTTTGAAAGTGCACTTTACCAAGCTCGAGTCAAAATACCCTTTTGAAAAAGTAGTTAGCTACACTACAATTTACTAATAAACTACACTGTAGATATGTAAGGGGCAATGTAAGGGGGCAGTCGTGGCCTAATGGTTAGAGAGCTGTGGGTTCGAGTCTCAGTACTGGCAGGGATTGTAGTGAATGTACAGCACTCTCTTCCACCCTCAATACCACGACTGTAGAATTTATTATTCATATTTTGAATTAGCTTTTATTTTGATCATTTCAATTTTTGTTTAAAATTTTAGCCATTTTTTTGTCATTTTTATTTATATATTTTTTAATATTTCTATTTAACTTCAATTTATTTTCATTTCAGTTGTAGTAATATTACTACTTCAACTTAAACCTCTTTTATTTCAGTTAATTGCCAAGGAAAGGTTTTTTTTATTTTTAAGTTTTAATGTAAGCTGAAATAAAATATAAATATTACTACAGATGAAAAGCTTCATTAGTATTTATAGATTATAAAACAGTATTATAGAAAAATATTTAATTATCAAAGCAGTATGTATTTGATCATTAATAAAGATTTTTTAGGTCTGATGAAAGAATAAATCTAAATTAATCTGTGTTATTTTTGTATTATTTATATATACGATTGTAGTATATTCATTTGAATTAGCTTTTATTTTTAGATTTTCAGTTTTCATGGAACATTTTTGCGGTTTTGTTTTTGCCATTTTGTCACCCGTCATTTTTTTTATAGTTCTATTCAACTTTAATTCATTTCTATTTCAGTTTTAGTCATTTTAGTACATCAACTTACTTTTATTTCAGTTAACTGCCAGGGCAATTTTTTTTTTTTTTTAGTTTAAGCTGCAATAAAATAAAATATAAATTTTAATATAGATAACAAACTCAATGTAAAATAATGAAAACAATTTTAATAGTTTTAGTTAACAATAACAACACTGATATACTGTATATGTAATGTTGTAATTATAGAACAGTATTTAACTGAATTTAACAGTATTTAATAATCAGAAGTATGTATCTGATAATTAATAACAAAAAAAACTATGAGGACCTTAATCACAGAGACAGAATTCAACTCAATATGCACATATATTTACACTAAATAGTAACCAATAAAACTAAACTAAATATTTTAAACAATTATTTATGCAGCCAAATTGAAAATAGTGACAATCAGCTAAGATTGTGTACTAAATATTAGTATTCTTGAGAGAAATAGGCCTTTTGTGTACATAGAAAAAGTCTTAGATCTTTGAGTTCAGCTCATGAAAAATGGGGGCAAAAACAAAAGTGTTGCGTTTATAATTTTGTTCAGTGTATATATACACACATAGAACAAAGTTTAAAAAACAAATATTTATGAGTAATGTGAACTTATTTCATTTCCACTCAAAACTTTAAAAAAAATGTAAATTCAATTTTTAAATTAAAATTAAATTAAACAGCAGGGATTCCATGACTTGATGAAACTACTGATACTATTAAAATAAAACACAAAAAATATTAAACATTTTATCTGTTTACCTGTGTGTCATGTAAATGTGTTGTTGAATTACTGAAAAAAAATTATCTACTCCAAGTAAATATTTTATGTCAAAGAGGTTTGACTGACAAAAAGGTCTGGGAATCCCTGTTCTAGAAGAACAAAAAGATTAGCAATTATTGCATGAATATAGTCCTAATGTTTTTTTTTGGCCCATCCTTGACCTAAGTAGTTAAACTGACACGACACTTTATTTTATTGAAAGACCTTTGTTAAATTACATTAGAATATATATAGTGCAGTGGAGATATTTAAACATCTATTGTTATGAAGCACTGACTCATTTGGCATCGAACAGCAATACAAAAAATAACGAGTTCCTTTATTCACCCTAATTATACACATACTGTCCCCTTAATAGCTTCAGTGAAATTTAATATTTTTATTAGTGCACCTAACTACTTTTTCAAGAGGGTAGTTGAATAACTTTACATTATGAGTTGCTTTAGCTTGGCAAGCACTACCTTTCCTAATAATATTCTGTGTATTTGCTACATTAATCGTATAATAGTAGCATGTGAATGTAAGGGTGTTTGAGAGAGAAAGTCTCACCCAGTATATTCTCATGTCTCATGAGCACAGTCTGATATATCTCTGTCTCTCTGAACCAGCTGGCCTCCTCTGTGGTGAAAAAGACTTTCACAGCTACTTTCTCTCCCCTCCATCTCCCCATCCACACCTCTCCATAACGGCCCTTCCCGATCTGTGTCACCATCTGGATCTGCTTGGCTATAGTGCGCTGCACCTACAGACACAGACATACACATACTATACAGTCAGATAGATCGATAGACATGAAGTGATTGATCATACACAGTAAGAGCAGTGATATTTATTAAGAAAACAGGATGAATGGGGCAATATGAAATCTGTTTTATTTTTTTATATTTTGTCTCATTTTTTTAATAATAAAATAAAATATATATTCTGTGTTTTCCATTGTAATTTTGTTTCAATGGTTTAATTAAATTTAAATAATAAAAAAAGCATGTCTAATTAATTCAATTCATAAAACTTTTTAGTTTTATGGATAGTTTAACAATTTCATAACTTAATAAAAATAAAACAATAATAATAAAATTGTATTCATTTTAACGTTTTACGCTGTAATTTTCTGGATTTAGTTTTAATGGTTTAAGAAAATTTTAATAATAAACAAACAAATGTCTAATTATGACATTTTTCAGATTCAGTGTTGTCTTTTCATTTTCTGAATTGTGTGTTAATCAAATTAGTGCATACAACTTTTAATAGCTACACTTTATTTCCATAATCCACCTTAGACATTCTACTAACAATAATTTTGCAACTGCATGTCAACTAGCAATTTGCATCTAACATTGCAGTTGCAATTAACAATTCTTTTTATTTTTTGCACCAAAAAGTTTTACTTTTTAAATGAAAACAGAGATGAAAAATTGTGCTATTTTGTGATATTTCTTAAAAAACAATGTTTTATTAAATTTCATCATCATTATTATTAGTACTACTACTAATACTACTTTGAAATACAGTACATTATACTGTACAATTCCAATACATTTCTTTCATAATTTCCTCAAATTAGACCAAACTTTTATTTTGGCGGGTTGTAATGAAGATTTTGATGTGTGTATTAATTGCACCACTCATTCACTCTGAGACACACTGACTTCATATTGAATAGTAGTCTTTTTGCAGTTTAATAATCACAGATACTAGTTCATGTTTTGATTTGATTAATTGTACAGTCCTACTTTTGATCTATTCATCCAAAATTCCATGACATTCCACATTATACAGTAAATTCCTTTTTTTTTATGGATTCCATGATTCCATCCGTGTTTTCTGCATCACAGAAATCACAGGGCTCTATGTAGATGCTGATTTCATGTGATCTGTGACTGTGTGCAGTGTGTGACTCTCACCAGCAGGGGGAGTCCTGACCCTGAGCCGGAGCTCTGGGACTGCTCTATGAGATCCCGCAGGGATTCTCCCGGAGGAATGAGCGTCTCATCCGGATGCAGGCCGAGGCTGTAGCGCGGGACTAACTCATGCCGCTTATACCTGAAACACCACACAGACCACTTCAACACCAGACTAACATGACCAAAAGTCCTGGGGATTTATATTGCGGTCACAATGATAAAAAAACAGCTACATTAAAAAACAAAGATCATTATAACAATGTGGCCGATTAAAGTTTAGAATAAGGGTTAATCTGGTCTCATATAACCAGACACTGTAGTTCATGCTGACCAAAAGTTCATAGTCATTTTAAGGCAAGAACTTCCCAAGTGAAAAGGTTCAAAAGTAACTGATGCCACCATGCTTCCCTAGTTGAATGATTACATTAAGAATTGCAATCATTTATGAATTACAAGTGTTCTGAAATGTTACGTTTGCCATGTAATGCTATGAGGCAATATCGAATTAAATAAACACTCATTTGAAAACACTTCCAGAACAGAAAACTGAACATTGGATAAAGCCAGGTTTTGTTGACTTATTAGATATATTGACTTATTTTGTATATCTCTTTTCATCAAAGAAGTCACCATGTTTTTAAGAATAAAATGTTGCATAAAATAAGGAAAATTATATACAAACAAACAAACCCCTTTGTAAAACCTTCTGAATAGGAATAAAACTAAGGTTTTGATGTAAGTGCTGTGTAAGTGAAAGAAACTCATACAAGTTTGGAGCAACTTGAGGGAAAGTAAATGGTGACAAAATCTTAATTTTGAGGTGAACTATCCCTTTAAGTAGCTTTATTTAAGAAACTGAAGTCTGTGTTTGTGATTGTTTGGTAACTTACACACCTGAAGTAACAGAAGATGATGATGAAAGTGAGGATGAAGCTACAGACGGTCACTGAGATGAGCAGAGCAATATGATGAATGTCTCCCACCACGTAACCTGCACACACACACACACACACACACACGTACGTATTATTACATGTCAAAGAGCCAACGGTTAACACACAACTCTTACATCATCACACTGACTCGGCTCTATGAACACTTCCTTCAGGAGCTGTGCGTGTGTGTGTGTGTGTGTGTGTGTGATGCTGAAATCAGAGCTACAGCACAGGTGTAAGGGTGTGTGTGTGTGTGTGTGTGTGATGCTGAAATCAGAGCTACAGCACAGGTGTAAGGGTGTGTGTGTGTGTGTGTTGCTGAAATCAGAGCTACAGCACAGGTGTAAGGGTGTATGTGTGTGTGTGTGTGTGTGTGTTGCTGAAATCAGAGCTACAGCACAGGTGTAAGGGTGTATGTCTGTGTGTGTGTGTGTGTTGTTGTGAAAACAGAGCTACAGCACATGTGTGAGTGTGTGTGTGTGTGTGTGTGTGTGTGTGTGTGTGTGACGGACAGAGAAGCTTCTATTCTGCTGTGTTGATTGAGGTGAGTTGTATCATGACAGCCACAATAAACCCTACAGGTGTGTGAGAGTTTCTAACCTATATATACTTTTGGGAACAAATCACACATTTTTTCTAGGAATGTTGCCCAAAGGAAAATACTACAGAGGTTAAATAATGTTGTTTTTTTGTTTTTTATTCACTTCAGTATGTTTTTGAGTT
The DNA here is from genome assembly GCF_001515645.1 of Sinocyclocheilus grahami. NCBI lineage: Eukaryota > Metazoa > Chordata > Actinopteri > Cypriniformes > Cyprinidae > Sinocyclocheilus > Sinocyclocheilus grahami. Next base: position 181,810 of record NW_015506105.1, on the reverse strand, counting down.
AGTCTATAGTAATCCAGACTAGATTATTATTATATACTAATATACTATTATAGTTTTAATATTTTGAGTTAGATTTCATTTCTATATTCAGTTTTTATTTTAATTTTAGATTTAGTCATTTTTTTATTACTCATTATTATTATTATTATTATTATTATTATTATTATCATTATTATTATGTTATTTTTTAAGGCTTTCTTTTATTTTCATTTCAGTCTTAGTTTTTTTATTTCCAGTTTGCAATTTTTGTGCAGTTAATTTCACATTATTCATTTAGTTTACATTTTTCATCTTACATTTTATATTATTTTTTACTTCAGCTTTATTTCAATTAACAAAACTATTTTTCATAGTTTGAGTTAACAATAATAACCCTGTTGCCAAGGCTTTGTTATGTAGTTTGAGTGGATTTTAGCACATTGCTCTGCAGTTGCAGTGGTGTACTGGGCTGCTGCCAAGGCATTGTAATTTAGTTGCTAAGGTGTTTTGAGTGGTTGTAAGAATGTTGCTATGTGGTTGCTAAGGTATTCTGTACAGTGGCCGAGAGAGCTCAATGCGCTGCAACTTAAGAAAACACATGCAAATAGAAAGAGCACCAGCAAATTAAGAAAACATTGTATTTGCAGTGCTTTTCTATATTTGGTTGTGTTGTGAGTTTTTGCAGCGTGTGTGTTGTCAAACTGATGAAGCAGTTTCACAACACATGCGCTGCAAAAACTCACAACACAACCAAATACAGAAACGCGCTGCAAATACGCACAATGTGACCAAATGCAGAAAAGCATTGCAAGTAGCACAGACCACAACGGAAATGTTTCAAGGGGAACCCAACAACCCTTACAACATTAACCATGTTTTTATTATAGTAAAACTGTAGTAATGATGCTTTTGGCATTTACCATTACCTTTTCTTTTTTTTTACCATTTATGTATGCAGCGTGTTTCTGTATTTGGTTGTGTTGTGAGTTTTTGCAGTGACGTGTTGTCATTAATGTTTTCTTAATTTGCTGGTGCCTTTTCTATTTGCATGTGTTTTTTCATTTGCAGTGCATTGAGCTCTCTCAGCCACCATAATTCTGAGAGGTTTTTAGCATGTCACTATGTTTCTACTAAATGGTTCAACTTAGAGTTAGAAGTTAAAATCACTCAGCCTAATTATTGACAATAGTAATAATGATGCTTACCTACACAAACACCACAAAATATCTTCACATTTTAGTAAATTTAAGTGAATCTGTGATTAGACTGGCAGATGGGTGTGTGTGTGTGTGTGTATACAGTATAAAAAACATTATGCCTATGGAGAGTCCCCACAAGGATAGCTGACCAGACGTGTGTGTGTGTGTGTGTGTGCACTCACTGGGTGTTCGTAGGGGAGGCAGTGTTGGATGTAGGTCTCTGTTACAGTAGTCCTGATCTGTGCAGCACTCGAGCGCTCGCCGCTGTTTAGAGTTCCCCGTGTCCTAAACACACACAAACACACACTATACTAACACATCAGTTATCTCAGGTAGTCAGTAACAGACACAACGACACTGAAACACTATATGCAACTCATTGAACTTTTGTAGTGTGACATTTCGAATGAAATGTTCATTGCTTGTTCAGTGTTTACTGTTTCTAAGCGAATGTTCAGCATCAGGAAATGTACTGTAAGGGCGGGACTCAAAATTGGGAAAAATAAGCTACATAAAATATATATAGAATAAAATAAAAATTTTAAAAATATATATATAAAATAAAAATTCATTAATATCATTCTTCATTGTCCACGTGGCTTTGGCAGAAGGGAAAAAAAACATTTTAACAAACAATTTTTGCACAATAAGAGCAGGGGCATGCATTATGAAAGTAAATATGATTGATTTTGATTTTTAATTGTTTTATGTTAAGATACAGGAGAGTGTAAGGCAATAGTTCACTCAAAATAAAACTACTTTTATGGAGATCTTTGGGTGTGGGTTTGGATTTTTGGTTTGGGGTTTTTGAAATAAGTCTCTTCTGCTCATCAAGGCTATGGATATAGGAAAAACAGTAATAATGTGAAATATTATTACAATTTAAAATGTATGATTTAATAACTTCAAAGCTGAATTTTCAGCATCATTACTCCAGTCTTCAGTGTCACATGATCCTTCAGAAACCATTCTAATATGCTGATTTGCTGCTTAAGAAACATTTATTATTATCGTTAATGCTGAACACAGTTGTCCTGCTTCATATTTCTGTGGATTCCTTGATGAATAGAAATTTCAACAGAACAGGGTGTTTAATTCAGTGAGTTACATAAGGCTTTTGTTTAGTCTGTGCTTGAAGACTGATGCACTAACACTTAAGTGGTTTATTTTGGAAATTAGAGCAGTTTATGACTCACTCGGCACTGAAACTCTGATCCGACCAGACCCAGACAACCTGACGTCACCACAGCCGCTCCACCCTCTTCCTCCACCATGGTGAAGCAGTAACCATCCGTCCTGAACACACAACACACATGTAATGCCATGTAAAGTATGTGTGCAAGTGTACGTAAGTGAGGCGGGATGTGTCCTGATACCTGCATGTGTTATTAGTGGAGTCCTCCGGACAGTGATGGTAACAGTAACACCACAGGAAACGCTGAGGTAGAGCCGGCGCATCACTTCCTGTCTCCCGACGTTCTTCCACCTTCCCAGGATTCCTCAGCAGCATGGTGTCCAGAACATTAGCTGGTGAGGAAGAGAAAGAGAAAATGGGTCAGTTATCATCCTGTAGTATCTGTCAGAAACTCACACAACATTTATCCAACTCAAAAATGTGCTTTATTTCATTCCTTCTTGTTTACAGAGCTGAATAAAACTGAATAATTCCTACAGATTTCCAGACTCTCAGGATCAAAACACACAGCTTTGAAGTATGAAATGTATGGCACCTGGGGAAATATGGCTGCAAATATCACATCATTCTCACTATTTCATCTTCAAATATTTGCACCCCGAGACATTTTATTAATTAAACAAAGAGATGGAAATGAAGTTTGGACAGTCTGTCACTTGTTTTGGAGCGATATGAAGAGGTTATTTGAGATGTTTGTTTAAAGAAGGGCTTCTCAAACACTCTGAACGGCTGCTGAACTTGTGAGCAGGTAAGCATCAATGATAGACTCGCTAAAAGTAATATTGATTTGTTTGTGTAAAACATTTTTTTAAATGAAAATTTTCATTGAACAATCGAGATTGTTTGATCAAACAAATAAAACTACAAAAATACAAATGATTATTACACCACAGTCAGTATTCAATCACAATATTCATCAAAACAATTAAAATACAATCACACAGCCCTAATTTGAGAAAACTTCTCATGGTTCTCAATATTACACACATACTGTATATATATATATATATATATATATACCATGAGAAGTTTTCTCATATACAGTATGTGTGTGTGTGTGTACAAACCTACAGTTTACTAAATTTCAAGGTCGCTGCTTAGTCCTATTTGAAGTTAGGAGCAGAAGCGCAGTGTTTTTAAAGCATATTTCATAAATTAATTGCATTCTAAAGCACAGTATAAAAAATTTAAATATGTGATTTGATAAAGAACTCTGATCAAAATTAGAGAACACTTACAGATTACCACCAAGTTATTTGGTGTTAATCTGGCACCTGGTGCTAATTTCCATAATTAAATGACAAACCCTATTTAACTGGCAGCATTCCTCCAATTTTCACTGAGATTGCAAGATGGCCAAATGATGGCCAATGGGATGACACTTTCAGCCACTGCAAGAGAAGCTGGTCATTCCAAATCTGTCCAATTCCAAATGACACCAATTCATTCAAGTCCCCCAAAAAGGCTGGTCATCCACATAAGACAAGTGCACGAGAAGTCAGGATAATGCAGAGACTCTCAATGGGGAATCGGTTCAACACTGCAGCTGGAATTGCTTGGGAGTTCAGTGCTAGAGTATGTGAGCTTAGTGAAGTGGCAACAATTTCCCCTCCGCGCTCCAAGTATTCAATAGTCACCCCGCTCCACTGATCAGAAATGCCACTCCGCCTTCGTTCCATGACCAAATTTGCAGCTAAAGTATTTCAGTACGTTTTGAAATATCACAAATTTCTGATCAGAACTTATTTTAAACGAAAAATAAATACACAATATTAGAAGAATAGTTTTAACATGATTTATTGGAACACTGCAATTAGCCCAAGTCAATATTAAATTACAGTTTATCTCACTTGTCTATGTAGCGTCTCTCTACTATGGTGAAGCTGAGAGTTATTTCAGAAACAAAAAGTTTTCCGGTTTAAGCTGATAAATCACAGGACAGCGTTGACAATAACTTTCGGCACTCCTGAATATTTCTATGTGCACGCGACCTGTATGTTATATGCGAGCTTGTGTGTTGTGCACGCTTGCAGCAATGTAGCAGCACATTAGTTAAGAGGGAGATTAACTACCTGTACAATAAACTGTTTAAAACTTGAATTCTAAGTAATTACTGGTTATTAACCTTACAGTAATGCAGATACAATAAATATTGTTGTTCAGCATGAGAAAAAGGATGCAATATTGATGTGCGCATGCGCAGTAAACCCTGGTAGGACAATCTGACGGGCAGGATAAAATGTCAGGACACCGACCACATGAACTCATGCTTATCACATCGGTCACATCACATTGCGTGGCGTGACAAAATACAATATATTTCTATTGTATTTTGTCACGCCGTGCTGCTCGCATCCAGTGTAGAATAGAACCCATTATAATCAGTAATGTTGTCTACACTGGATGCCATAAACTGATGCCTCGTTCTATTTATGACGTGCTGACACAAAGCTCAAATGATTTTCAACGGTCGCTTTGTCGAGTCCTGTTGCGGCACAGACACGGTGTGTCAGCATAGTTTGTCAGTACAGTCAGTAACGTAGCAGATTGAAAAGTTAGTATCTTTCTGCAGTACAATAGACGGCAGTGCGGTGGTGGCTTGAGTCTGTTGAATGGTGATTTAACGCTACGTTGTCACCTAGTTGGAAAGACTCAATGTTAAGTAAATAAACAACAATGTCCTCGTCTTTTACTCTCACAATGAGCTTATCATATTCGTTTGCTACATTAGTAGGGCCCTATGTTTCCGCGATGCAGAAAACATGGACAGAATAGCGCAATCCAGTCATAAAAACGGAATTTACAGTATAACGCGGAATTTCATGGAATTTGTCTTGTTTTTGATGAATAAATAAAAAACAGGTCAGTACATATATATATATATACTGTGTCTGTGAATATTAAACTGCAAAAGACTTATTTAAATACGAATGTTCTGCATGTTCATTTGATTACCAGAAAATACACAACACAGAATTTGTGAAAAAAAATTATTATTATATTATTCATTATTATTATTTATTCATTTTAGATGTTTACATTTGGAAAAGCTGTGCTTCCTGCATAAACCTGGCCCTGTTGGTTTGGCAGAAGCATGCTTGCCTTACACAGTTACCTTGTTTAATTTCTTAATTCAAGTTATATACAGAGTTCTGGCATGAAACTCTAGATGGCGCAGTCTATATGGTTATAAACCATAATAACCTTGTTGAGAGCACAATTGTGCTTTTGTCTCCATGAGCGAGACACTTAACCTGGAGTTACTGCTGCTGTAATTAGTGCATGCTAAGTCACTCTGGGTGAAAAGTAAGTAACACAGAGTTACGATATAGGGCTGTAAAGTTGATGTGTGTGTGTTTTCCTCTCCCACAAGAGCTTGTGCATATGACCGAACACACACACATACACACACACACACACACACACACACACACACACACACACACAGTTTTAGACAGTCACAAAGGTACTTATAGAAGCTGACCATACACCCTTCAGTCAAAATAACTCCACATCTGTGAGCTGTTACAGACAAAGTTTACTGTTAAGTGCACTGATGTCAGACTCATTTTGAATAATAAAGTTTATTGTTAAATTGTTAAATACCCTGCATCCACTACATAGGCCTATGCTTGTCACATCATTATAAGTGTTTGATCACCACATTTGAGTTATCATTGCAAAAAATTTGTTTATGTATATATATTCTGTTTATGTAGGCTATATGCTGTATTCTATATACAGTACCAGTCAAAAGTTTGGACACACGAATGGGAAGTGTGCCCAAACTTTTGACTATACTGTACTATAATATAGCCTACACAAAGAATATCGGCCGATATATCGAAATCAGTCTTTTTTTAAATCCCTAATATCAGTATTGGCCCCCAAAAAACCCATATCGGTTGGGCTCTAATAATAATAATAATAATATCCATGAATTATTGCCATTGTTTATTTTGGCAGCCTGAATGAATATTAAATATGTCATATAAATTTTAAATATGTTGAAAAACCTAAACATTTATTTAAACTAGTACAAACAGAAAAAATAAGACAACAAATCTATACTGGCATGACAACTTGAATAAAAAAAAGAAATTGAAAAAATTCAATTCAATTGAAAAAAATATGGTTATAAACCATAATAACCTTGTTGAGAGCACAATTGTGCTTTTGTCTCCATGAGCGAGACACTTAACCTGGGGTTACTGCTGCTGTAATTAGTGCATGCTAAGTCACTCTGGGTGAAAAGTAAGTAACACAGAGTTACGATATAGGGCTGTAAAGTTGATGTGTGTGTGTTTTCCTCTCCCACAAGAGCTTGTGCATATGACCGAACACACACACATACACACACACACACACACACACACACACACACACACACACAGTTTTAGACAGTCACAAAGGTACTTATAGAAGCTGACCATACACCCTTCAGTCAAAATAACTCCACATCTGTGAGCTGTTACAGACAGAGAGGGGGTGCTGAGGAATGCTGTATTTAATTTTTACATCAGGACATAAAATAAAGATGCTTATTTCATGGCTCTCTGGAACACTTCATTTTGATTAATCGTTTGTGGCATTCAGTGGTCAAATATTCTTATAATATTGATAATCATGTTTATATACAGTAAAAATTGTATGTAAAAATGTAACACTCATTTTTGCCTATATGTACATGAACTAATAACCAGTAAATAATAATAATAAATAACAGTAAACACGATAAAAACAAATAAATTAATATATTTCATAACATAGTTGAGAAACTATCTGCAAAGTCTGGTTCACGTATGTTTAGTGGAAACCCATTTAAACAGACAGGCGATGATAAATCCAAAGCATACTTGTAAAGCATGCAAAAATACATAAAAAAAACTTTTAAAAAGTCTTCTTTAATAATATAATATAATTTTATAATATAATATATTTATAATATAGTTTTTACATAATGATATTAGTGTTTCATAGGACATTAATAAACATATATACAGTTCAGTTCAGTTTGTGTGACGCAAATTACATCACCAAAAATGTGTGCACGTACTTGTATAATGTATAACGAGTGGTTCCCTGCATTATTTTAGGAAAACATCTTGTGATTACAGTATTGGGCTGCTCTAATGCGCCATTAAAATGAACAGTGAAAGTAACAAAAGCTTATATAATACAAACAGACAGGCGATGATAAATCCAAAGCATACTTGTAAAGCATGCAAAAATACATAAAAAAAACTTTTAAAAAGTCTTCTTTAATAATATAATATAATTTTATAATATAATATATTTATAATATAGTTTTTACATAATGATATTAGTGTTTCATAGGACATTAATAAACATATATACAGTTCAGTTCAGTTTGTGTGACGCAAATTACATCACCAAAAATGTGTGCGCGTACTTGCATAATGTATAACGAGTGGTTCCCTGCATTATTTTAGGAAAACATCTTGTGATTACAGTATTGGGCTGCTCTAATGCGCCATTAAAATGAACAGTTAAAGTAACAAAAGCTTATATAATACATTTTAACAGGTATAATTAAGTGTGTAAATAACTGAAGGAAATATCTGTTTGCTAAATGAAGCCAACTAACATGATTCATACTATTGTTATTATTATTATCATTATTTTGTTTCTGTACCCAATATTTAAAAAAAAAAAAATTCAAATGCTGTGAAAATACAGGTATCGGTATCGGTATCGGTGAGTACCAAAAATGAAAGCATCGGACTCGTTCTGAAAAAAGTGGTATCGGTGCATCCCTAAAAATATAAAAAATAAAACATTTTATATAAAGTTTAAACTCAAAACTATATTTCATGTCTATAATGTACAGTCATATAGCATAAGTCACGTTGGGGTCCTGTTCACCCTGTCTGGGTCTATTTTTGCGATAATGACCACCTGATGGTACATTATGTTATATTTAGTACCTTAAAGTAAACTTCAGCGGACTCTTTCTCTCTCTCAGCAAACTATTCTTGTCTTTCACTCTCTGTTACAAACACTATCACTAGTCTAAACTCACTAATGCACTGCTTATATTACAGAGCTGAACACAGCGCTCTAGTCTGGATAAAGAATGGAGGCTAGTCTGTGTGTGTCTGAAAGCATCCTAGCACATCTAACACACATAATTAAGGGACAACTTTAATCCTACAAAGTACAGACACACTTACACATACATGTGAGTGTATACAGTAAGACTCCTTCATGTGCCGGACCGGGACGTCAGGGGAACTGCAACATAAACACTCCCGCTTTCCCACACACACACCATGAGTGTGATGCACTGCTTAATATCTCATCCCATCCCTGCCTGATCCATTTATTTCACATATGCACACTTTATGAAACACACACACATAAGCGCAGACGGATTTGGCCCATATTTAGTACCTTAAAGTAAACTTCAGCGGACTCTTTCTCTCTCTCAGCAAACTATTCTTGTCTTTCACTCTCTGTTACAAACACTATCACTAGTCTAAACTCACTAATGCACTGCTTATATTACAGAGCTGAACACAGCGCTCTAGTCTGGATAAAGAATGGAGGCTAGTCTGTGTGTGTCTGAAAGCATCCTAGCACATCTAACACACATAATTAAGGGACAACTTTAATCCTACAAAGTACAGACACACTTACACAGACATGTGAGTGTATACAGTAAGACTCATTCATGTGCCGGACCGGGACGTCAGGGGAACTGCAACATAAACACTCCTGCTTTCCCACACACACCATGAGTGTGATGCACTGCTTAATATCTCATCCCATCCCTGCCTGATCCATTTATTTCACATATGCACACTTTATGAAACACACACACATAAGCGCAGACGGATTTGGCCCTTGCATGCATAGTTAAGAAAGCCCTGTGAAAACAGTCGTAAACACAGTCAGTGCTGTGAGACTTAACATATAAACAGAACAGTTCATTTATAACCGTTAATAGTTATAGTGCTGCAGAACCAGCTTTTAGTTTGTTTGGTCTTTGCTGGAATATTTATTGATTTCACACAACTATTTGTACTAAAAACTTCTATATTTAGTAACACTTTACAATAAGGTCTCAGTTGTAAAGATTAGTTTATGCATTAGCTAAAATAAAATTAAATAAATGTAAACAACTTTTGCTTTAAAAAATGTATTATTAAATGTTGAAATTAAAATAATAAATAACAAAGATTATTATTAATATTAATTATTATTATTACTGTAAAAGTTAAATAATTTTAACTAATGTAATTCCTATGGGTGGACTTTTAAAACCTCTTATTTTGGGCAAAGCAAAGTAAACTAAACTAAAATTTGTTCAGGGAATGTTAACCATTTTTGATTTTAAAAATGCATGATTAAATACTCAAATTAAAATGATCAAAGATTATTAAATGCTGTAGTATTGTTCTTTGTTAGTTAATTTTAACTGATGTAGTTTAAGTAATTTTAACTAATGTAATTCCTATAGGTGAAGTTTTAGAAATGTGAAGCTATAGGTAAAAACATTTTTTAAATAAAATTTTAAAAAATAACTTGCATATGTTAATTTGTAAACATATACAATTTTTGAATAAAAAAAAATGATTAAACAATGTGTTAAAAAACCTTATAAATAAACAGTAAATAAATCAACTTTACAGTCAATAAACATGTTTGACTGTAAAACTGCACTGATCCCAATGACTGACAGAAATAATAGTGTGTCATGGCTGTTTTTGGCTCTGTTCATAACAACGCAAGCGGCATGAATCTGGCACTAGAGATACACGATCCTTCGTTTCTCACCCGCGTCACTCTCCATCTGCTGTTATTTATCTGAGTCATTTACATAACACAAACACTGACTCGCCAACTACTTGACTACTTTTCTGGATGATTAGTCAATTAGTTAAAACGAGTAGTCGTGCAAGCTCTACTGAAAACAAATCTGTACTGAACACACAGCAATTATACTCAGAAAAACAGCATTAGAACATTTATTCCATTAAAAACTTGCAGTAGACATGCAGTATTTTATGTAATATGGTCAAAGAAAGATATGAAATATATTACATATATTTAATATGGATATTGTGATGACAATAATATTGTCTTTGTTTCCTTTCACAAACACAAGATGTTCTGTATGCCAACTCAACAAAAATGTAAGAATTTAGAGTTCTCAACGTTATGAAAGAAGAATGAAAAGAAAAAACGGGGTTGTTTACGCATAATTGTTTATACATAAAATAAAACTAAAGTACATGAAAAAATTTTTAAGTCACATAAGAGAAACACAATTCTGTTAATGTTTTGGTACCTTATAATTTAAAAAAAAATAAAAAATGTATATTAGCTCATAAAAACTATTTAAAAATATGTATATCCTAACATATACCAAAATATATGCTAAATATATCCTGTTTTCAAAAAAAAAACTTTTTGTTTATAATAAAATAAAATGAAAAAATGTAATTAAATAAAACATTTTTTTAAATAAAATAAAATAAATTGGGACTAAGTAAAATGTTTTATGAAGAGACTAAACACAAAGTTTTTAATAAGTATTAGCTAAATTATATAACACCAGAAGTGAGAACAAGGAAAAAAATATATATAAATACAACATTTGAATCCAATGCAAATGTTTTTTATCATATAAAAATAAGTAAATCAACAAATGTATATTATTTTATATTACATAATATCATCTTTAAATATGTGTGTATATCATAAATATGATATAAAATGTCATATACACACACACATAACAATGTTACTATTTTTAGATCATATATATATATATATATATATATATGTGTGTGTGTGTGTGTATATATATATATATATATAATATATACCAAAATTGTTTAAAAATGCAAATTGTTAAAAACGTCTTTCAAAGACAAGTAAAATGGTCTAATTCTCAGTCTTGCTTCACATCTAAAAATGCATAAAGTCAGGATTAAATGTATTTTAGGGTAGTCTATAGTAATTATAATTAGCTTAATTAAATAACAATAGCGGTCAACAGGGTGTCAACAATTACACAGCGAGGTGCTCATGTGAGTGTGTGAATGTTTCCACACACACGCTCAACCAGAAAGAGGTACGACCTTTAACCCTAAAATCCAACCACTTCAGTATGCCACAGTCAAGCCTGACACATCTGTCAATCAAAACCCAGAGCCATCAATCAAACCCGCGGGGGTCTGGAGATAATGAGTGTACAAGAATGAAAGGAAAAAAGATCAATACAACAGATGCAAGAAAATGAAACTGCTATGAGAAGAAGAAAAGATAAGACCGGATAATAGATGGAGAACAGACAAAAGAGAGCTTCAACTGTCTTTATCTGCTGGGCTTTGTCAAGCATGACCGGCCGTCTGAATGGGCCTGAACTCAATCAAAATCTCTTTTTCGCTCTCTGTCAGTCTGATGGTTGAATAAAACCCCTGAGGACAGAGATTTTCACACACAGAGACACTTTTCATTCCTTTACACAGTCAAATAATCACTGCGAATCTGTCAGAGAATTGTACAAGAATGAAAGGAAAAAAGATCAATACAACAGATGCAAGAAAATGAAACTGCTATGAGAAGAAGAAAAGATAAGACCGGATAATAGATGGAGAACAGACAAAAGAGAGCTTCAACTGTCTTTATCTGCTGGGCTTTGTCAAGCATGACCGGCCGTCTGAATGGGCCTGAACTCAATCAAAATCTCTTTTTTCGCTCTCTGTCAGTCTGATGGTTGAATAAAACCTCTGAGGACAGAGATTTTCACACACAGATACACTTTTCATTCCTTTACACAGTCAAATAATCACTGCGAATCTGTCAGAGAAGCCCGACTGCTCCATAAAGCTGCTTCCTGCTCCTCATTCACAGTTTAGCTACATGTGCGAATCTATTATGAAGATTTAAAGGAACCTAATGTCTATATCTCACATGTGGGGAATGCTGTTGATCACCATAGACAATAATGTCAATTGTTTTTGCTCTGGCACTTGAATGAATTCTGTAGTAAAACAGAATAGTTAACATTTTCAAATTAAAATTAAGTTTACAATTATAAGTTGGCACTACTCTTTAAGCTTTGGGAGCTTTAGAAAAAAAAATAAAAAAAAAACAGGGGAGGAAATGGGAAGTGCATATTTTAGTTAAAACACCAAAATGAAATGAAATTAAATAAAAAAAATACAATCAAATAAAAAAGCACCAAAATGAAATCATTCAAAACAAAACTAAATAAAATAAAATCTTCTGGTTATGAAAGGGGAGGAAATGGGAAGCGCATATTTTATTTGAAATCATGAAATCCAAAATGAAATAATTCAAAACTAAAACAAACAAACAAACAAACAAACTAACTAACTAACTAACTAACTAACTAACTAACTAACTAACTAACTAACTAACTAACTAACTAACTAACTAACTAACTAACTAACTAACTAACTAACTAACTAACTAACTAACTAACTAACTAACTAACTAATTAATTAATTAATTAATTAATTAAATTAAAATAAAATAAAATAAAAACTTCTGGTTATGAAAGGGGAGGAAATTGGAAGTGCATATTTTAGTTAAAACACCAAAATGAAATTAAATGAAATTAAATAAAGCAAAATAAAATCACCAAAATGAAATCATTCAAAACAAAACAAAACAAAATAAAATAAAATAAAATAAAAACTTCTGGTTATGAAAGGGGAGGAAATGGGAAGCGCATATTTTATTTGAAATCATGAAATCCAAAATGAAATCATTCAAAGTAAAATAAAATAAAATAAAAACTTCTGGTTATGAAAGGGGAGGAAATGGGAAGCGCATATTTTATTTGCAATCATGAAATCCAAAATGAAATCATTCAAAGTAAAATAAAATAAAATAAAAACTTCTGGTTATGTAAGGGGAGGAAATGGGAAGTGCATATTTTAGTTAAAACACCAAAATGAAATGAAGTTAAATAAAACAATATACAATAAAATAAAAAAGCACCAAAATGAAATCATTCAAAACAAAACAAAACAAAATAAAATAAAAACTTCTGGTTATGAAAGGGAAGGAAATGGGAAGCGCATATTTTATTTGAAATCATGAAATCCAAAATAAAATAAAATAAAATAAAATAAAATAAAATAAAATAAAATAAAATAAAATAAAATAAAATAAAATAAAATAAAATAAAAACTTCTGGTTATGAAAGGGGAGGAAATGGGAAGTGCATATTTTAGTTAAAACACCAAAATTAAATGAAAAGAAATTAAATAAAACAAAATCAAATTTAAAAAAGCACCAACATGAAATCATTCAAAACAAAACTAAACAAAAAAAATAATAAATTTTAATATTTCAAAAAATAATAGTTATATGAGCTGTAAAGCTGTCTAAAACATCCTTTTCAGTTGTGACTACTTTTGATTTCTTTTACATCACTTCCACATCCCTTCTGGACATCCTTGTGTAGACATCAAGCAAAAATCACAGGGTTGACGCTGAAAAGTAAACACTTGAAAGACAGTATATTACTTTGCACATTGCAATTTTAGAGTTTTATTGGTATAAACATCTCCTGTGCTATATACACCGAGGTAGGAATCCAAACTGCTGTCTTTGATAGTTGACAGCATGCCACCAAACGCGGGCAAAAACAACCTGAAATATTCCTGTAATTGAAACATACACGCAACATGCATCTGCAATCATAACAGGCTGACCGTGTCTCTTGTCGGTGACGTCTGAAATGCTTTTTTAGAGCCGTGTGTTTCCATGGCTCCTCAGTGAGGGTTCTGCAACTGTCTGTTATGTAAATAAAGAAAATTCCACTCATATCTGGAATGAAGCAGCGTCTGGAGTTCCAAGTTATTTTGAGTCTCGGTAAGAACAGACTGCTCTATGTTAATTAGCTGGTGTGATAACTCTGATTTAAATTTCCTGGAAGCATCTAAACATCTTAAGATGACATACGGTTGCTGCAGGGTGATGAGACTGTCTTTATCTGACACTCGCACACAGAGGCTGCTAACAGCACTTCATATAAACACCCACTGACACCATATTAAGACAGCAAGCAGCAAGCATTAAGATGACTGCGCAGACGGCTTATGTGCAAACTGTGGCCTTGTGTTTATGTTTATGACGAGATGTAATTTACAAGGTCATCTTGAAACTCAATCATCTGACCCTGAACATTCCAGGGATCCTTCACACGGATACACACACACACTCTATGAAATATAAAATAAACACGGCACTTTCAAATAAACAGCAGAAGCAAAATTCAGGCTTCCATTTCCAGAGTCTTTCAATGACATGAGAGAAACAAGAATGACTCTCTGGCCAACAGCGAAAACTGAGAGCAAAAACAGAAAAGGTTTTCTGCTCAAACTTTACTAATGCATCTTTCACTAACAGTCAAACACTGAGTGGGATGTGCTCTTGTGTTCAAAAATAGTGAAACTTAATTAAGCAATAAAGCACTTGAGGCTGCACTATATTATAAATACAAGAGGTGGGTTAACATAGAGCATTGTTTTCTGATTACAATCGGTTTAAATGTGCTTGATTTTGGGTGCAAGAATGGGCTTTTTTCTGCTTGATTAAATATGTTAAATATAAGCACTTTGTATGTTCGTGCAGTGTGTGCATGTTAAAATATAGATCTGATTTGAAGCTTGTGACATACAAACATGCAAATCAACCTGATCACTTTATTTAGCATTCATGTAAACAAAAAGTGTCCATGTGAACGTGGATAATGATGGCTATTGGCCATATTCTTAAGCTGGCAGGAAATAAAACAAAAATATTGAAAACTCATCTTGCACTCATGGGCCAATCAACATTTTAGTTTTGTCCAACCAAATGCTTTCTAAAATGAGAATATATCCCTTCCACTATTAGCAACAGTGACAAGTCATGGCTGTGATATAAACCAAAGTGTGTAGCTATTTAAAAAAAAAAATTGGCTATGATTTTCAATATGTCTGTCCAAAATTTCCATTTTAACAGTGAATATTTCAACAAGAAAGAAGCCATTTCCATGCTGCTGAACTCCCACACTTCTCACTCTCTGCAGTGAAATCTGTTCATGATTACTGCATAAGATCCTTTCAGCACAAACTGAAATAAAAGAAGGCCCGTAAACCCTCAGCTGTCTGTCCAGGTGTGGCGCCGGAACGTTCAGCCTACGTATCAGGCGAGAAGAGAAAGGTGGGAACAGGTGCGTCCACGGACAGGGTCAATACTAAGGATAGAGAGATGAAAGAGAGGGCAGATTATAAAGAACAAAAGATAAAGGCATTAAGATGGACTGACACACAATACCTCCAAATACCAAATCCAGCTGCTTCCTTCCCAAGATGCACTTGGGTTAGAGTGAACCATAGAAATACAAATAGAGAATAGTTTCCCAAACTGAGTTGATGAAAAGCTAATCATAAAAATATAATTAAAATTCATCATGAAAATTTAAATAAATAAATCTAATACATAATAGAATAGAATATCAAATATATAAATATTTATTTAGGTCTAATTTATTTATATGCTTTTCAAAATGCACATTTCAGAGCAGCTGTAGAGAAAATCCTGATGTTAAAGGGGGTCATATGATGCTGCTAAAAAGAACATTATTTTGTGTATTTGGTGTAATGAAATGTGTTTATGCGGTTTAAGGTTCAAAAAACACATTATTTTCCACATACTGTATATTATTGTTTCTCCTCTATGCCCCACCTCTCTGAAATTCGTCGATTTTTACAAAGCTCATCAGTCTGAAAAGCAAGGTGTGCTGTGATTGGCCAGCTATCCAGTGCGTTATGATTGGCCGAATACCTCAAGCATGTGACGGAAATGTTACGCTCCTACCATATTGTGATGATGCCCTGTCTAGCCGGAGCAACGAGACAAAAACATGAAAACCCATTATAAACGAGGCATTCCTTGCATCCAGTGGGGACATAATTACGGATTATAATGACTTTTTACGCGTTGCGTTGCTTCGTTTAGCAAACAGATATTTCTTCAGTTATTTCCACACTTAATTATGCCTGTTAAAATGTATTGTATAAGCTTTTGTTACTTTCACTGTTCATTTTAATGGCGCATTAGAGCTGCTCCATTGCAGCAGCTCAATACCATAATCACAAAACGTTTTCCTAAAATAATGCAGGGAACCACTCCTTATACATTACACAAGTACGTGCATACTATTTTAATTATATATGTATATGTATATTAGGCTATTATATAGCATTATAATAGCATTATATAGTGGTTCAACGCATTATCTTGTTTTTTTTTAATTGTTTCAACTGGTCTGGAACAGCATACGTGAGTGGAGCAGAGAGATGGTGATTTTCCCTCCCATGCTAAAAACTTTCTGTAGGTTTTCCACTTCCCGCTCATTGCTACTCCATATCAATGGCATACAAAGAAAATGCAGAATAATTAGAACAATCATTAACATAAATAACAGAGTGCCATATCTCTACACATTTTTTCCAGAACGTTCTATCGACCCGGTAGCAATTCTTCCACGGCCTGGTAGTGGGTCGCATTCCGGTGGTTGGGTACCTCTGCACTACAGCACCGGCTCCAGTCTGGCTACACACAGAGTGCTGTTTCTGAGTGTTACTGTTTGCAGTGCCACTGTTCTCTATCATTAAAAATCCATTAATAAATCAAGAAAGTTCAGGCTCTAGACTGACTCACACACACACCTGAGCGGCATTCAAAATCCATTAAGTGAGTTATCACACAGGGACCGGAGGCGCACTCAAGCCTCGTTCTGTGCTCATGAGTTCACTTAGGTGAGTGCAAACACACTCAGGCCTCACTCTCTGAACACCATAGTGTTAACCCTTTGAAGAAGGGAAACCAATGAAAGATGGGAAACTCACAAAAATTGTCACTGTCTTCATTGTTCCTTACTTCGCAGTTTCTGCAAAATATACACATATATGATACAGAATAGTCTGGTTTGTTTTTTAAATAATCTTAGAACATAATTCTAATGCATGTCTACTGAGGATCTCTGAGTTTGGATAGTTTTAAACATAATTTTACAGAAATTATAAAAGTCAGTAATAATAGTGACACAAGGAACTCAAAAAGGATGAGCAGCGTTTGCATCTATTGATTCACAGTTTCATTTTTTAATCAAGTTACTGTGTAATTTAACAATTTTGGTAGAGAAAAACAGCAGATAAAATACTTTTCAAAGTCACAATTCATTCCAGACGCTACACACAGAGTGCTGTTTCTGAGTGTTACTGTTTGCAGTGCCACTGTTCTCTATCATTAAAAATCCATTAATAAATCAAGAAAGTTCAGGCTCTAGACTGACTCACACACACACCTGAGCGGCATTCAAAATCCATTAAGTGAGTTATCACACAGGGACCGGAGGCTCACTCAAGCCTCGTTCTGTGCTCATGAGTTCACTTAGGTGAGTGCAAACACACTCAGGCCTCACTCTCTGAACACCATAGTGTTAACCCTTTGAAGAAGGGAAACCAATGAAAGATGGGAAACTCACAAAAGTTGTCACTGTCTTCATTGTTCCTTACTTCGCAGTTTCTGCAAAATATACACATATATGATACAGAATAGTCTGGTTTGTTTTTTAAATAATCTTAGAACATAATTCTAATGCATGTCTACTGAGGATCTCTGAGTTTGGATAGTTTTAAACATAATTTTACAGAAATGATAAAAGTCAGTAATAATAGTGACACAAGGAACTCAAAAAGGATGAGCAGTGTTTGCATCTATTGATTCACAGTTTCATTTTTTAATCAAGTTACTGTGTAATTTAACAATTTTGGTAGAGAAAAACAGCAGATAAAATACTTTTCAAAGTCACAATTCATTCCAGCCCATGTAAGAATAATGTCCAATCAATTTTGGCCACTTTATGAGCACATCTTGATGAAAAGTCACACCTTTCACAGAAATCTCCAGGTCATTCCTATGGAACATCCCATAAAGCTTGTCTGCATTAGCAACAGTAACCAACGAAGGGCGGAGCTTAGCGAAGGGTCAATTACAAAGCATCAAAACAGTGATAAAAACACGCAGTATTAGATTGTAACGTGAAGTATTCGCGTCTACGCTTGCGTACTTTGGATAAAACAATGGCAGGACGACTCACGCTGCTGTGGTACTGTACTCCCGCTTGCCATCAAAATTTGTGACTAACAGAATTACATGCAAACAAATCTGAGCTTCTCCGTCTTGTATGGTCTCAAATACTCTTTCGTTTTCTTTTATTCCTCTCTTCAACACCTCTGTCTTTCCCACACTCCAAAAATCCAGCGTGGAGCTACATCTGCCGGCTGTCCGTCAAAATCTCTTTGGACTCCAGCCATCGACCCGACTGCAGCTGGACGGCCTGTGATATAGTCTCCCTGAGCAACTTAAAGCAGAACATTATCGTTTAAGAGTGACTATGCTATAAAACAAAATCTAAATCACTTCATTTATCCAACAGGTGGTCGCTGCCAGTGAAAAGACAAACCTGTAACGGCTATTATTAATCAGAGCCATCAGAGAATAAACCTCAAAACCTCCCAGGAAAAGAGGTGGGAAGGTGATGAGAATACGATGAAAGGCAGTTTTTCCTCTTGGATATGAGACGTGCCCTCTGTCCAAGCCAAACAGGAAGTTAGTGTTTCAGATGGCGCTGTCAGTGAAGTGTGACTGAGAAGACCATCGCACAACTGCAAGACTGATACGTTCTTTATTTTCTCACTTTTCAGACTTTCTGTGGTTCTCACACTGACTGATCAGAAACCATCGATCTAAATAAATGGTTTAATCTGATTTAAGTGTTAATCTAGCTGTTGGACCGATATAGTAACACCAGAAAAACTGCTTGACAGAGAAAGTCTCGCTGGTTAAGCTAGTGGACTGCTGGATGAGGTTTGTGCTAGTCTGAGGTGGTTTACCAGCCCTTAACCAGCTTGACCAAGATGAGCTTAACCATCATCTAGACCAGTGGGTCTCAACCGGGGTGGGGGGGAGCAGCTCAAGCCATTTCTCATCGCGCTGTGTGAAATACAGACTGAAGGGTGGCTCAAAACTCCCGACCGCTGCATGAGCATATGACACACAAACTACATCTTTTGGCTGGATAAAGCAAGCCAGTGTCACGCTAGTAAAGTTTTGTGCTGCTTGTTCTGACGGAGGAACTGTTCACTGATGACGTCGAGCTGCCTTCAGATCGCTGAGTTTCCATACATTCATAATATTTTCATTTTTTATTTGTATTTTGGCGTGTTTAGTGATTATGAATGGATCTGTATAGTAGTTATCTGCAGTCCTTTGGATTCTCCCTGTGGTCTTGTCTGGTATGGCAGGTTGACTTGTGCTTATTTGTTAAAATTGAGCTTTACACACTTTTAAGTACGTTTAAGTTGTAAGGAATATCTGCAGTGACATTTCTGCAAAGTATGTTTGCAAAAAACAAAAAAAAACATTGAAAGTTTAAATCTATCTTGTAGGAATGTAATGGTATGAAAATTTCTTATCACGATTATAGTGACCAAAATTATCACGGTTATCAGTATTATCACGGTATTGTTAAAATTTGCTGGAGATGTTCAAAAAGTACCGACACATAAATCACATAAATCACCAAGTTTTATATTTAAAAATCAACAAATAACAAATAAAATGACTTTTTGTTTGAATAATCACTAAAACAATAACATTACCAATGATGTTCGGATTTTAAATGACAACTTGACTGACAACAGTTTAATAGCATGTTGAAATATATGTAAATGTTCAAATAAAGCTTTGAAAAAGTTTCATAGAAAGGTAAACCTCACATTTCAGCCTTTAAATAAAGAAAAATGTCAAAATGATAATTGATTAATAGCCTAAATGATTATATGTATTTTATCTGCTCCATAAATAATTCTAGATAACTTATCTGAATTGATCCACATAAGCTTGTTTTTCATCAAC
>NW_015506105.1:132078-161212 GCF_001515645.1 Sinocyclocheilus grahami | reverse complement strand
GCGACCGCCTTGGGCCCCCAAAAGCCAAGGGCCCCCTAAAATGCTTTTTATATGCGAGACGTGCTTCTTAGCAAAAGTAGGGTGATGTAGAAAATGGGGACGGAATTCCAGAATCTATTCATAAAAACGGAATTTACTGTGTAGCGCGGAATGTGACAGAATGAACGGTGCAGACGCGCGTTTTGTTGGCTATTTAAGCACGCGCAATGCTCGCGGTTGTCGTCTGTAGTAGCTAAATAGTATTTTTGCCATTTAATATTCACATACACTAGTCCATATCGCGGTTTGATTGAAGTGTACTGAATTGCATTTTATTTATTCATTCAATATTTGACGAATTCCGTGACATTGCTCGTTAACCAGGTAAACTTCTGTTGTGTAGCATTTTGAATGTACAAAAATTAAAGGGTTTGTTTAATTTTCATTGGAATAAAAGATAGATTCATGTTTTTGCCTTCATTTGATTACCAGAAAAATGAAAATACACAACACAGAATTTCAAAAAAATAAAGTAAATAAAATAAAAATTTCACAGGGCCCTATTATTGTATACAAATTAATAAATTAAGTTCTTTTCATGAATTCAGTTAATTAGATATGTTTTTGATTAAACCATTAAAATGGAATACAGAAAAATTAAAATAGAAAGCGCAGAATTTGGGCCCTAAGAATGTAATTTTTGTTAAACTTTTAATAGGCCTAAACTGCTGTTAAATTAAACAAGTTTCATGATTTTAATTAATTATACATGTTTTTTGTGAAAATTTAATATAATCATCCAGAAAAATTAAAGCGAAAAAAAAAAACTGAATACAAAAAAATTTTAACGAAAAAATTTAACTTAGGCTAATTTGGGAAAAATAAAACGGATTCATTAATAACGCTAGAATACAAAGGTTTTTGTGAATAGAAAAGGTTGGGGGGCCTTGCAGTATTGATTCGGAGAGGAGAGGGCCTTAGAGTAAAAAAGGTTGAGAACCACTGATCTAGACCAATCTGGACCAACCAATGAGCACAAATGATAAAAGCTAGAAACCATGCAAAAACAACTAAAGGCTACTTTATCATTTATATCAAATTGTGATTTTTCTGATAAAAATTGATTTTGCAATTTAGTTTGTAGTTTGTAGGTCTATACATAAAATTAGGCCAAAACGGTTTAGAATATATATCAATATGAGTATATTAATATTAATCACAAAACCACTACTACTACTAGATAAAAGTAATATTATTATAATTATTATTATTAAATTAAAAAATTAAAATATATTGCTGTTGTTGTAATATTTCTCTGTAAAATAAAGTATAATAGTAATAGAATATGAGTATTTATCATTATTATTATTATTATTATTATTATTATTACTAAATTAAAAATAAATATTTGTAAAATAATGTATAATACCGGTAGTAATAAAATATAAGTAAAATAAAAGTATTGATTAGTAGTAGTAGTAGAGGTAGTCATAATTACTAATAATATTTAATAATCATAATAATAATCATAATCATTTTACTTTACTTTACAGCTGAAATAAGAAAAAAAATGTATTGCTGTCTAAACCATCAAGTTTTTATTCTGGAAGAAAACTGCAGGGAGCCCTTAGAGCTTCTCTTTTTTTTATAAGCGTCTCTTTATAAGCGTTTCTCATTACAAGTTTGGGAAGATGGTTTGTGTTTGCAAATGCACATTAAAGACCCAAACTCACAGCACATTTGTAGAGCAGCATTTACGGTGAACCGAGCCGCTCCGAGACACTGAAAACACTGGATCATGAGCTGTTCATGTGTAAAAGAACACAGTGCTGCGCTTAGCCATTCTGTTATTTTGGTTTGATTTCTATTAATCGTGCAGCCCTGCTAGTTTATATATTCCAGAAGCGGCAGACCCACATCCAAACACACAAACATATATGCTGGCCTTGTCAGCAGGAAGTACTCGGCGTAGACAGACACCCAGAGTCGACATGCGTGAGTTAGCGTGGCGGCAGTGATGGAGAGGCTGAGATGCTGTGGACTGTAAATAAACTCTGACAGAGGCACCGCAGGCACCGCAGGCACCGCTGCGCTCGGTGGACAACGGATGAGTTCATTGTGCGTCTGGGTGTTGGGAGACAGATCTGGACTGTGTCTGAAGGTTATTATGGGATGGGCAATGATGGAAATGGCTGATGATGGAACGTTCACTCTCTCTTTATCGCTCAGGAGGCGAGAGACAGCAAGAAGTGAAAATTAATGTACACAAGTTAACACAAAAAGGATAGGAACATCAATTTCTTTACTAGCTTAGATTTAATAAATTGTATAGATTTAATAAATTATAATTGTAATGAAATACAGTGGTCGCAAGGAGGATTTGGACACTTAAATCACACTTACAAATAGGTAAATGACATTGCATTAGATAAATATTATTATATAACATTATATAATTTAATAATCAAATTAAAATATAAAAATAATTTAATTAAATAATATTCATATATAATCTGATATAGTATTTTATGAAATTATATACATATATTATTACATATAAATATTATTTAAACAAATATTATATTTTATTCAATACTATATTATATTATTGATTGCATTATTGATATTTCATATTTTTTATTCTAATTTAATACATGTATTTATATATGATATTTATTAAATTGTATTATTTAAATAATTAACATTTTACTATTGAAACATTTATTAAATAATATCATTAAATAAATATCACAATCGCACTTTAAGCAATCACTATTTTAAAATGTGTTTAAAGGAACACTTTCCAACGACCACCAGACCCAGAGATCGACTGAATGGATTCGAAAACGGTAAAACTCAACTGTTTAACACTAGGGGAGTTGGAAAATGAGCCTATTTTCTCATTGAGACTATTTTCAAAATGGAAAATGAGCCTATTTTCAAAATGAAAAGCCTATTTTCAAATGAGCCAATAGTGGAGTGTTCCTTTAAGCTTGAAATCGTCAAACAAAAGATATACTAAAATAAAAAGGACAACTGTGTGAACTTCATAAATCCACTAAAAAGTAGAAGACATTGAGCAAAGTGAAGTTAGTGAAAAGAAAAGATCCTGCGGCATTCGAGTGCGTCTAATGCAGTGACATTCAGACAGTCTCCAAATACTTATTGATGCTTCTGTACAGGTGGCCATATGTGACCCTGGACCACAAAATCAGTCTTAAGTCACTGGGGTATATTTGTAGCAATAGCCAAAAATACATTGTATGGGTCAAAATTATTGATTTTTATTTTATGCCAAAAATCATTAGGACATTAAGTAAAGATCATGTTGCATAAATATATTTTGTAAATTTCCTACTGTAAATATATCAAAACTGAATTTTTGATTAGTAATATGCATCGCTAAGAACTTCATTTGGACAACTTTAAAGGCGATTTTCTCAATATTTTGATTTTTTTGCACCCTCAGATTCCAGATTTTCAAATAGTTGTATCGCGGCCAAATATTGTCCTATCCTAACAAACAATACATCAATGGAAATGAGATGGTGTATAAATCTCAATTTGAGAAAATTGGTTTTGTGGTCCAGGGTCACATATTTGGTTTATACTACAAAGGACCAACAGCAAAATAACATTTATTACAGCAAATACAAAATTAGATTCCGTCAATATGCAATTAAAACCCATTTCCGGAAGGAAAAGTCACTGATTATTAAAATAACAAAAAAAACTAAGTCTGGCTAGAAAACACAAAGTCAAACAAGTGTGTGAGAAAGAAAGTCTGTTGTATAGATTAAACACTGAGTGATTTCAAAGCCAGACCTCCAACTGTGTGTAAAACAAGTGTTAGGCAGCTGAGAGGCTGATAGCACACTACCAAACAAGAAACACACACAGCAACCCCTGGCTGACCATTTGCCACACCATCACTACCACCAAACATGAGCTTTGTAAAAGCCTGATGGAAAAGTCCAACATACAGAACACCATAAAGCACATAATACTGTGCATACTAACAAAGAAATACAGATTTAATAAGTTGTAATTATACTAAAATACAGTGGCCCCAAGGAGAATTTGGACAATTAAATCACTCTTATAAATGACATTGCATCAGATAAATATAATTAAATTATACATATTTATGTTTAACTAATAATAATTATAATTGATCATCAAATTAAAAAAAAAAATGAAAATATAATTTAATAAAATATATTACTGTAAATAATATATATATATTCTTCTTTAATGTTTTAATTTAATTACATTATGAATACTAATATAAAAAATAGAAAATAAACAAATATTATTTAGACAAATATTATATTTTATTGAATATTTACATTATTTCAGACTACATTATTAATATATTAAATTTAATTATTCATAATATAATACTTAATTTACCTTTATCACTAAATAAATATATCTCAATCCCGCTTTAAGCAAAAACATTTCATGAAAAGTAGTTTGTTAGGTTTGAAACTTTGAGACGTTGAGCAAAAATGAAGAAAAGTGAAGTTAGTGAGGATAAAAACTCGTTTCTCCTAGACGGGGCTGTAACTATCATAGATGTCAATGACTGATTCATAAACTTTTACATTTGTTCTCCCCAATCTAGCATATTTGCTTGCCTCCAGATTCCAATGAGACTAAATGGAGAGCAAATAAAGACTTTCAATGAAGTAAATAAAAAAGACCCCAGTAATTTCACCTGTCTCCAATGAAGTCCCAAAAGATATCTTAATAATGTGCTCAATCATACCAAGACACCACAGTCTGCCCTCAACTTTCAGAGATCTCAATATGAACTCAAGCATTTCTCATCAAATGCACCCAAATTATCTGCTTTCAACATTCATTTTATAGTTGACATACTAACTTTGTCAACTATTGATAAAGACATTTTAGAAGAAACACCATGACACTTAGATGAAACTTAACTGAGAAGTCAATTAAAATATCCTGAGCTATACAACAGCAACATCTGAGTGAATGTGAATGTGTGCGGCGATCCGTAGAGCAGAGACCAGCTGCATTACAGATCCTGCATTAGACACACACAGAACTGCAGTCGGTAAATGTTCTGAAGGTTGACACTCAC
Source organism: Sinocyclocheilus grahami (assembly GCF_001515645.1). Lineage (NCBI taxonomy): Eukaryota > Metazoa > Chordata > Actinopteri > Cypriniformes > Cyprinidae > Sinocyclocheilus > Sinocyclocheilus grahami. The sequence goes on along the minus strand of NW_015506105.1, from coordinate 156,123 downwards.
CCAAGTTCTCCTCCACAAGTCCCAAAATTCCAATGACCAGCACACAGACCCAACGCAAGCAAGTCCTCAAGAGATCCATCTTCTGTGAGCGCAACTCCAGCGAGCGAGTGAATCCCACAGCTGTCTGCCTAACACACACTCTTGAGTGTTTCTCTGTGTGTGTGTATGTGTGTCCTCTACAGAATGTGAGAAACTGCACACCCCACAGCAGCCTCAATCACAGCTTCACACCGACTGCCCAGTGAGAGAGAGAGAGAGAGAGAGAGAGAGAGAGGGGAGGGGATTATTCACAGTCTTACACACAGTAGCCTCAGTGTAGTTGGGCCAAACCCCACCCCCACTTTGAGACCACGCCCCCATATTTTCACCTCACCCTCCTTTTGCCTTCTTTTTACCAAACACACCGGCTGAATGCAATACAAGCATGTTTCCTGCATACTGTGCACTGCTGCATAGTTATCATCTTAGAAATAAATTATTATAAATAAATAATTATATTAAGAAATATACTATATAATTTATAATATATTTTAATAATAAATAATTATTATAAATCTTTTGCATGTTTGTGTGTGTGTGTGTGTGTGTGTGTAAAAATGTCTTAACTTTTGGCTTAAAATGTCTTAATAATGAGTTTGTTAAGAATGACAGGTCAAGTTGCGTACACTGCATTGTGGGATAAAGTATTCCAGTCTAATTTATACTGCACATACTTGAAAATGTCATCCGGGTTTTCAAATTAAACAGCTAGTTTCCATAACAGGGTTGTTATATTTAACTAAATTAAATGAACTGAAATAAAATTAAATGTTTAAAAAATATATATTAAAATAAACCAAATAAAGTCAAACAAATAAAAAGAAAGAAAGAAATACCATACAGACATATTTGAAAAAACATTAACTAAAATTAAGTGAAAACAGAAAATGTAAAAATAAAACTTAATTCAAAATATTAGCAAAACCTGTACTATGAAAACACTATTGGCGAAATCTGGGACATTTTACATTGATTTGTATGCATTATTAATGTGTATTGTCACTGATTAAATACATAAATAAATAAACGATACTAAAATAACACTAATGCATACTGTGCGTACTTCAAAAATAGTATGAGTAGTAGGATAGTATGCTATTTCAGACAGCGCAATGCAAAAAAAAAAATAATAATTCATTACATTTAAAAACAAAATAAAAATAAAAAACCATCACAATTGTTGACATTTTTAGCATAAAACACACAGCAACATCAGACAGCGCAATGCAAAAAAAAAAATAATAATTCATTACATTTAAAAACTAAATAAAAATTTAAAAAACCATCACAATTGTTGACATTTTCAGCATAAAACACACAGCAACGTAATTCTTACTACTAGGGCTGCACAATTAATCGAGTTTCTAATCGCGATTACAATTATGGATGCCACAATTACGTAATCGTTCAAAGCGGCAATTTATCGTTCAAAGTCCACTTATGTTATTCTGCGTGCTTAAGATGCGTTTTTTTCTTTCTACATGTTATCTTTAGGGTAGGGTTTTTCCCATTATTTTAATTTTAGTTTTAGTATAACATTATAATACAATTCAAATTTTTACTTTTTTATCATTTAAAGAAGAAACCAATCCGAAGTATAGTTGACATTTGAGGCTTAATACTATAGAAAAGCACAACATTTTTCAGTTAGAGTGGTTTCAGCTAATTTTCATATAAAAATACAGCATGCAGTTGCATCAAACAATGGTATAAACATCATTCAATGTAAATTGTGATAATTGTAATTAATAATCGCAATTACAATTTCAAGGGAATAATCGACAATTATGATTTTTGTCATAATCGTGCAGCCCTACTTACTACAACAACAAAAACACTACAGTATCATAGTATCATCGTGAATGTGCCGAATCTGCTGATGTAATTGCAACCGCTAATGATAGAGAAGGGGAGGGGGAGGCCGGGGAAGAGATGAGCTCTCGTGCCTCCGTTGGTAAAAAAAATTAGCCAATCAGCATCGAGTGTTCACTTCCAGTGCTGAGGAGTGTTGAGAAAAGAACCCTTGCAAGGGAGGCTAGCCTCCCTTCTGATATCAACCAATCATCAAAGAGACTAAATTACATGATATTAGTTTGAACGTCTCCCGCTGCGCTGATAATGTACCAAGTACTTATGATGAGTAGTGATATTGAATATTTGATTGCCAACAGATTTACCAAGCTGTCATTCAAACAGTATACAAATTTAGGGAAAACAGCCTAAGCTGGATATAGGCTACAGCAGTCGGCTTAATTAAATGGCGCAACAGGCAGCTCTCGTTTAACACAGTCTTTTAAGAAGGGATGGATGTTTGCTTCAAGTGATAGTCCAGGTAAGTGAAATTATATTATCTTGCTGTATGTATGTCATTTTCTTTACGTTTTCTGACTAAAAGCAACCAAAAAGCCATTTTAAGGTGGTTAAGCAAATAATAATAATAATTGGCAGGGATCCCAGACCAATACAATTAGTGTGCCTCCTCTATTTTAAAACCCACGAGCCGCCACTGACTAAAACTAATAAACAAGCAAACAAGAGAAAAAGAGGTCAAATGAACAGCGCTCCCTCTTACTGAGGCTTCTGGATAACCAATCAACCAGTAAATCTGTAAAACACACTCACACACACACACACACTTCTCCCAAACATAATGAGCAGCGATGGTGGTCATCTTTAAGCTTTGACCTTTGACTCTTCTTCCAATTTGTACTAGGTTGACCTTTAACCCATATCAAACTCAGTCCAAATGAAGCTGAGCCTTTTAAAGTAAAGACAAAAACACGCAAGCTTTGTTCCTACCTACATAGGCCAAATACTCACCTCTGTTAAATACGGTTGTCACTCCTTCTCTAAACACTTGACCCTGTTCTGTACACAGAGTTCCGATATTTACTGAAGCTACAACCAAACTCACTCCAGAAACATTCAGATTGTGAAAACACTGCAAGAAAATGATTTTCTTACTTGAACTTGTCTTGTTTTGTTTTCCAGTACAAATATCTAAACATACTTAAATCAATACAGTACATTAAGTCTTAAAACTTAAGTCTTTAAAACTTAAAAACAAATATCTGCAGATGTGGACAGAAACATTTACTTAATTCAAATGGAAAACAAGATTTGTCTTTTTTCTATTTTTCTTAAGCCATTCTCTGCAGATCATTTTCTTACGCAAGTCAAAAACTCAATTAATTTTGAAAGTTAGGTATTAAGACTAAGGCCCAACCCCAATTCTACATGTGTGTGTGTGTGTGTGTCAGTAAGCAACGCAGAAATATAGAACGGTAATTAAAAGCTCTGATTCACACCAGTATGTGTGTGTAATGCAGGAACTAGACGACGTATGATGACGTGTGACGGCATAGTAGTGGTGTCCCAATTCTTAGGGGAATATTTTCACCCCTACCCCTTGACACTCTGTTTCAAGGGACAAGGGAAAGGGGTAGGCGGAGGGGTAGGGGAAGGGGAAGGGGTATAAAATAGAATTGGGATTGGGCCTTAGTGTTTGAATAATTTTAGATATTTGTACTCAGTAAAAACAATTATTGCTGCGATTAGTTATCACAAATTAAAATTCAACACTAAATTAAGTAATAATGTGTTGTTTCAACTTAAAAATTGTTGAGATAACTTACATTTCCAACTTAACTAAAGTTAATAATTTTAAGTCAATCACAAACAGAATTTTTTCAAGTTGTTACAACTAATGTATGTTAGCATGTTGCCAAACTAAAAAAAAAATGCAATGCACACAGGAAAATGTCTTCAAAATAGTTCATAATCAAATTATCTTTATCAATCAATACTGAATGAAATTTATTAGACAAGACAACATTTCTGTCAACTTGCAATGCATTCTGGGTTTGCCAAGTAACCAAGGTATCCAATATGGCAAGTAAATGAGGTTTTGGAACAGTCTGCTTACTAATTTCATGTTTACTTCACATTTTCATTTCACTGGTGCATGCCATTACAAAGTAAAAATGTCTTTGTAATTGTTCATTAAAGTTTAAAAACTCCTATAAATATTGCAATAATTCCCCTATAACCACTTTTCTCAATGCAATCATTCCCTTCAGACTAAACCAAGCCCCACCCTACATTATTTTGTTGAACATCCTATTTGACTTGGAAATGCATCACAATACAGAAGCAAAATAGTTTGTGAACACCATTTCATGTTGCTTTAAAATGCTCTCTAGGTAAGCAGCTTTGTACAGAACTACAGTGTTTTCACTTATTTTATGACTGTTTGTGATGCTCAAATGACAAATCCAATGCATTAAATCAGCAAACACACATTCCCCACTAAAGCCATAATGGCAGCGGCACCCTGACTAACACGAGGAGTCTCATACCAATCCATTCCATCTGTTACCCGGCCCACGCTACAAACTCATCTTCCAAATGTTTGCTCCTGTTTTCACAGCTGACAGGAGGGATGCGTTAGTCTGTTAAAGGAGCGTTTGTCAGCTTTCGGTTGGTGTGAGTGTGTGTTTTGATGCTATTAGGAGAGGTGAGTGTGTTGTCGCTGCCATTATGTGGTGTGTGTCATAAAGCGAAGTGTTGATCGTCCAAATGTGGAGGTGTAAGAATCAGCAGCAAAAATAGACCTTCAGCTGTCTGAACAACACACGCATGCTTTCGAATACAGTGCTCACCTAAATAGCACTGATAATAGCACTGAAACTAATAAAAGCATAAACAGTTTAAGCCTGGACAACGGCTCAGACAACGGCTATGTTTCCAAACCCAGTGGCTGCCAATGCTGGAGGCATTTCAAGGCAGTAATCAGAGATACTGTAGATATATCGGTCAAATTTCTAAGGAAAGGTTGATTTTATATAACTATAATTTAATGATTAATTTGATTTAGACTGTTTAGTGTGTGTAAAGTCATATTATACAGGTGAATATGTTTTGGAACAGATCTTGTATTTGTGTGAGAGACAGAATACCTCACCGGTTAGGGTTTGCAAGAGAAAGGTCAGAGGTCAGTGTAATGACCTGAAGAGACTGAGCGACCCCACACCTGCTTGAGATCATCCGTTTGGTCACATACCATCACACACACACAACATACACCAGTGTATCCTGCACCGCGTTTTAGCAGTGAACCACTGAATTCACAACTATGAATAGGCTATGAAAACATAAGGCAACATAATTCAACTAGTGATGTAATTTGTGAGTGAATCATTCATTTTAACTTTTTTTGGTTGGGAATGGAATACTACTATACTACTTTTTACAGAATGTATACTGTGGACTGTATACACACACTCCTATAACATTTACCATAATGTAAACAAGCACAAAGCAAACTGCAGGAATATTAGAAATACAGTATTCCACAATGCAATGCACTTGACCTTTAATGTTTAATGTTTTAATTGCAAAAGCTGCAAGATATGAAGACATTTTTACATGAAATAGGATTCAATTTAAAAAAAATTTGAATGCACATTTTGAGTTCAAGAGAAAGGTCAGAGGTCAGTGTAATGACCTGAAGAGACTGAGCGACCCCACACCTGCTTGAGATCATCCGTTTGGTCACATACCATCACACACACACAACATACACCAGTGTATCCTGCACCGCGTTTTAGCAGTGAACCACTGAATTCACAACTATGAATAGGCTATGAAAACATAAGGCAACATAATTCAACTAGTGATGTAATTTGTGAGTGAATCATTCATTTTAACTTTTTTTGGTTGGGAATGGAATACTACTATACTACTTTTTACAGAATGTATACTGTGGACTGTATACACACACTCCTATAACATTTACCATAATGTAAACAAGCACAAAGCAAACTGCAGGAATATTAGAAATACAGTATTCCACAATGCAATGCACTTGACCTTTAATGTTTAATGTTTTAATTGCAAAAGCTGCAAGATATGAAGACATTTTTACATGAAATAGGATTCAATTTAAAAAGAATTTTGAATGCACATTTTGAGTACATGTGACAACAGTGTAGCACACTACTGTTTGAGGGAGTAAATAATGACAGAATTACAATTTTTGCATGAAAACAATCAAAGTGTATAATCAAAATGTATCATAAAAGTGTTTAATTGCATTAAATGGATGTTGTTTTTAATTTTCTTATTGCCTATGATCAATGGAAATGGTCAGCGGCACACAGATAGCGAGGCAGAGTGAGTGTGTGTGTGTGTGTGTGTGTGTGTGTGCGTCGGTGGACTGTGAGGGGAATGTGTTAGAGTTCAACATAGGTGAATGGAACATAATCAGCACATGTAGGCTGCTCCACATCTATTCTGCTTAAGCAAAGACAAACCCACACACACATTCACAAACTAACGAGGTGCCTATGATCAATGGAAATGGTCAGCGGCACACAGATAGCGAGGCAGAGTGAGTGTGTGTGTGTGTGTGTGTGTGTGTGTGTGTGCGCGTCGGTGGACTGTGAGGGGAATGTGTTAGAGTTCAACATAGGTGAATGGAACATAATCAGCACATGTAGGCTGCTCCACATCTATTCTGCTTAAGCAAAGACAAACCCACACACACATTCACAAACTAACGAGGGCAATAGCGGCTCCGCTGCCACCTGGCTCATCCCTCCAATTAGGAATTCCCTAACAAGGTGTCAATTAGAAGAAAAGATTGAACGAGACAAAAGCAAAGGGTCACAGAGGGCAAAAAAACGTGATAAAGAGACAGACAACAAGGCGAGAGGAAGTGATGGCAATTACACATAACTATTTGATCTATTTTTGATTTCTCCTCATCTTCGAGTTTAAAGGGCAAATGTTTGACATTTGGAAAGTGCTAAAAGTTGTCATGAATATTTCTGGATGGGTGGTATAGCGGTTAAAGATCAAGATGGTAACTGAAAGGTTACAGCAGTGGTGGGCGATATTGACCAAAATCTTATTTCATAGTATGAGAATTTTTTTCACAATAACGATATATATCTCGATATAGCTATGTTTTTGTTATTAAAAATAAGAAAAAGAAGCAAATTACAAAGACAATAGAACAAATAAATATAAAATACACTTTTAATTTATTCAGTTACAGTAGGCTACAGTAGGTTTATTTAACATGTAGTAAGAAATATTACAGACATTTAATAAAGTGTATAAATAAAACACTCCATAGTCTTCACTGTATCAATCAAACATGAACTGATTCTTATTAAAGATCCAAAAGTGATTCAGTCAAGTGCAGTGAGTGATTAACATAAATAATGACAGACAGCAGCAGGTACTGTAAATTAGACTGCTGTCCCTTTAAGACCAACTGCACGGATCCAATATACTGATACACATCCGGTTTTCAACTGTTTATGCCAACTGTTTAACTGGCATTTTGACATAACTGTGTGCATATTTGACCATTTTGATTTCTGATCTGTTTTTGCGATCGCATGCTGTCTGAGAGAGGGTATTTCTGTGTGTGTGTGTGTCAGTCAGCGCGAGCAGCGGATTGCTTATTGCGATTAACAACTTTATTAAACATCATGCATGTCCCAAATTCACGATCGCATGCTGTCTGAGAGAGGCGCTTTCTGGGTGTGTGTGTGTGTGTGTGTGTGTGTGTGTGTGTCAGTCAGCGCGAGCAGCGGATTGCTTATTGCGATTAACAACTTTATTAAACATCATGCATGTCCCAAATTCACGATCGCATGCTGTCTGAGAGAGGCGCTTTCTGTGTGTGTGTGTGTGTGTGTGTGTGTGTGTCAGTCAGCGCGAGCACAGCATTGAGTTATTTTTCACTGCTTATTGCACTTAATAACTCTATCAAGTGCATCCCACTTTTTATTTTCTCATTCATGCATGTTTCCTTGTCACTCAAAAGTAGTTATAACTTTTAAGTAGTACTATGTTACGCAGATATATTTGCATACCGCAGAATACACAATATAGCAAAATCTCTATAGACACTTTATACTGCGGTAACGATACCATCATACCGCCCAGCCCTATGTTACAGGTTCGAACCCTGAAAAAGCTTTGTTCATGATGAGCTGGTATGGATGGTAAGGCTGCACCACTATTAAAAATTTGGCCAATTTCAATAACCCAATCATTTCTTGATATGGCTGAAAACTATGGAAGCTTATTTTGGCCACATAATAATAAATGGAAAAGGCTAATTGTGACTTTTTAACTCAGTATTGCAAGTTATAAACTCATTAACTGCAAGTTTACATCTCCCAATTCTGACTTTTTTCTTAGAATTCTGAATTTACATCTTGCATTTTTGAAATGTTTTTACACTTAACATGTCACAATTCAGATTTTATTTTTCAGCACGGCATAAACAATAAAAAGAGGTAATTGCGACTTTATATCTCAATTCTAACTTTTTTTCTTCACAATAGCGAGATTATATTTTACAATCTGACTTTTCTTCTCAGAATTACGACTTTATATCTTGCCATTCTGAATTTATATCTCACAATTCTGAGAATCGAAAGCTATAAACTGGCACAAATAAGCTTATGTAGAAAAGTGATAAATGGTCAATAAATTTAATAAATAGCTGATAAATTTAATATCTGATAAATGGCTGATAAATTAAAACATTAAAATACTGTATTACAATTGTATTAATTGTTTTCATTCTAAACATTATCTTATGCATTTAACTTTTTTATTACATTATTAGTGGCAAAAGTGATCTAAATGTAAAAATAGGGCAAATAATGTTTAATGTTTAATAACATTAATACTGGTAAGCAAAAAAATATCGGCTGGTAAGTAAAAAAATATCGTGAACAATGGGGAATTCACTAAGAATTAATTGTAGCCACTTATAATGTCATTTAGGCACCCAATTCATAAAATAAATTAAGTAAATCACATAATGACAAACACATACTCACAAAATGTTTCAGTCTGGACATAAAACCATTAAAACTGTTTTTACAACTGCACGTCTCAGAAAAAAAAAATGCAAATGGATCCTGATAACAACTCCTACACAGGCAATCCACTGGAGGTCAGGACCTCTGAACATGACCTTCGACCTCTGTTTTAGGATCAGTCAGTCAGAGCACTGTGAAAAAGTCGACTACCTCTGAAAACATATAATATCCCACCCGGAAGAAAATAAAGATATGAACGGAGCAAAGAGACCAAGAGGAGAAAGGATGAGGAACTGAAGCATGCATGTGTGTGGATATCGGTCAGCTTAGTCTGGACACAAACCGCCCACTTAGACAGGAAGAGATTGTTTGAGTGATATGTAAATGTACCACATTTGTTTTGTCTTTACATGTCATTTAGAGGTGGGTTTATCTGAAATAGATTGTACCATATACAGGTGTGGAAAAAGGAATTGAGATTGTATGATAACGGATTTACTTGCTGCTAAATGCTTCAAGCAAAACTGTGACTGAAAAACTTGAAGCCACTCACAGGTGTTCACTGTAGCAGCCTGGGAATTTATACATTTTGTGCACACTTCTTAAATGTCTGCTTAGCCCCTGCTAGTTAGATGCAGTCCCTACCATAATACTACCAAAAAAAAGTATCTCATTCAAAAGTAGTCATATATTCTAACAAAATATAAATGTGTTGCAAACAGCAAACACATTGCGAATAAAGTTTTGGGACATTGGCCATAATTGCAACAGCGTATTAGCATACTGTCACAGTTACAGACTTCTTTTGTTGTGTTTTCATTTTAGTTTTAGTTTTAGTCATGCCCATTTTGACTTTGACCTAGTTTCTGTCTCTCCTTTGATTAGTTCATTCAGTTCACCTGTGTTCATTAATCATCTCATTAGTTCCCTCGTTTAGTATCTATATAAGTTCTCCCTGTTCTGTTCAGTCCTTTGCCGGTTACTAGTTTGTGGATTTGCTTTTGCTTTGCTCTGTTGGATTTTCTGCTGGATCTAGAGTTTCCTTGTGGATTTATTAAAACAAAGATACAAGACTGCACTTTTGTGTACCTATTTTATAGGCAAGGAATTTGCATCCCATGAAACATTGCGAATAATGTAATTGATTCAAGCAGTACAAAATAAAACTACTGATAGAATTACTGATTATTGTAAATTATAGTGTATATATATGCACACACATATACAATATATATATATGTAGACACTACAGTTCAAAGGTTTGGGGTTTAATGTTTTCTAAAATCTCTTGCTCACCACGGCTGCATTTATTTGATCAAAAATACAGTAAAAACTGAAATATTGTGAAATATTTTTACAATTTCAAATAACAGTTTTCTATGTTAATATATTTTAAAGTGTAATTTATTCCTGTGATGCAAAGCTGAATTTTCAGCATCCTTACTACAGTCTTCAGTGTCACATGATCCTTCAGAAATCACTCTAATATAATGATTTGCTGCTCAATAAACATTTCTGATTATTATCAATGTTGGAAACAGTTGTTCTGATTTATATTTTTTGTAGAAAATGTGATAAATTGTTTTTAGGAGTCTTTGAATAGAAAGTTCAAAGAACAGCATTTATTCGAAATAGAAATCTTTTGTCAAATTCTAAACTGTCACTTTTGATCAATCAAGTCTTAATTTCTTTAAAAAAAAATCTCTCTCTCTCTCTCTCTATATATATATTTATATATATACAAATAAATGAGCAGATGAAAAGCCCAATAAGACTGACTCTTGGGAGTTTCTACAGAGGTATCTTCATCCCTTAATCTCAGATGCTCACAACAAATCTGTCATGAAACGTTTATACATTACCATCCCAAATCACTTCATCAATGAGGGAAATTAATGAGATTTTACATCCAGAACCCGACTGTTGTGCTCTGTTTCCAAAGACACGCAACCCCTGTGTGTGTGTGTGTGTGTGTGTGTGTGTGTGTGAGCAGGTGGTGGAGTAGATCTAGGGGTCAGCAGTCGTGCTTCAGCTCCCAAATATAGAGCGTCCATGTCACTGACTACGAGACGCAGATCTCATATCATGCGGAGACCTCACCACAGTCGACCCTCTCTCTCCCGTTCACACTACCGTCTTTATCTGGCCTCCACAGCCTGGCATTCAGAGTGGTATCATGTGTGTAGTGTTGTCTGTCTGTTGTCTGTACACTCACCTGAAACATGAAACCAGCTCGCGGCCCCCCGAGCATGACCTCTAACCTCTCTTCCTCTCTACAGATATGAGACTCCTGCCCGCTCGTTCTGCTAATACGGAGCTTGTTTGCGCACATATAGGTTATGGTGTACCTAAAGCTTCCGTGTTGATCGCGTTACGGAGGTATAAACATTACCGGTAACAGCGGGGTCTCGACCAGCAGTGGACATATATGTAAGGTAAAGCTTTGGCGTGTGTGTGACTGTGTTTACCTGCACACGTATCGCTGTCCCCCATGCATTAGCTCCCACAAACCATCCAACCCTGAGCGATGGAAATCTGTAGGAACACACATAATAATATGTTTTACAAAGGCAAGCAACACGATTTGAACAAATATTAAACTTTAGCGTATAACGTGCTGTATCGTTTGATCAATGGACAATAAAACAGGAAAACTGGTCACATCTAGAGACTGCTTAAAGGTTGGAGATTTGAGTATCATGGTTCAGAAAACGAGCAAAATCTGCTACCAAAGTATGGTGCACCAATCAACTGAGAAAACCGTTAAAGGGTTATTGGCTGATTATTAGCTGCCTGATGCTGTTGATTTCTGATGTCATGTCACTGCATTTTTCCACCAATCAGATACAGAAAACATCTAATGCGAAACACAAGACATCAGACAGAGCCACATCAGCACCAGTCACAAGTCAGTCAATGTAATTGTGAAAGGGATGTGAAAGACATCCCTTTCATACTAAGATAGAGAGAGAGAGAGGGTGGGTGGTGTTTAAATTAGTGCTAATTCAACATGGGTTATAACGTGTAGGGCAAAAACAAATATTTTTTGCACATTCACAGCTTTGTTCGTCTCTCAGACACTGAATTTAATGCTGTTTATCAGTGAAAACATTTGGCATCATAAAGTATTTGAACACTTAATGTCATTGCATTAAAAAAAAATTACTACTAATAAAAGAAAATAAAAATAAAATAAAATAAATATATATTTTTCCAAATAAATGACACTTGATTTGATTCAAAATATCATAATACATGCTTTTTATTTAAAAAAATGATATCTGCTTTGATACAAATATATGCTTTTTTAAAAGACACCTAATTTGATACAAAGCACCATAATATATTTTAATGATAAATTACATTTGCTTTGATATAAAAAAAACAAATACAAATACTGTAAAACATTTTGATACAAATGGTTTTTTTAAATAAATGACACATGATTTGATACGCAATATCATTAATATATATTTTTTAAAATGACACCTGCTTTGAAACAAAAATATAAAAAAATTACTCTTGCTTTGATACAATATATCCTAATATCCTTTTAAAAATTGCATTACACCTGTTTTAATACTAAATATCATAACAACTTTTTAATAAATGACCCTTGCTTTAAAAAAAAAAAAAAGCATTCAGTTTTAAGCGTGACCTAATTGTCCTAATATTTTTGGCGTCATTGTCCCCGATCTATATAAATGACTCTCTATTTGTAAATGTTCTTTATTATAGATCAGTGATCACTGTATAATAGATGTGTCTTTAATATGACACGTATGAATGATGGAAATGCAAATGAAGCATGAAAAAGCCCCTTGGCATCCCTTTTGATTTGATACGCAATATCATTAATATATATTTTTTAAAATGACACCTGCTTTGAAACAAAAATATAAAAAAATTACTCTTGCTTTGATACAATATATCCTAATATCCTTTTAAAAATTGCATTACACCTGTTTTAATACTAAATATCATAACAACTTTTTAATAAATGACCCTTTCTTTAAAAAAAAAAAAAAAAGCATTCAGTTTTAAGCGTGACCTAATTGTCCTAATATTTTTGGCGTCATTGTCCCCGATCTATATAAATGACTCTCTATTTGTAAATGTTCTTTATTATAGATCAGTGATCACTGTATAATAGATGTGTCTTTAATATGACATGTATGAATGATGGAAATGCAAATGAAGCATGAAAAAGACACTTGGCATCCCTTTATGTGTTTGTTTGTATCGATAGAGAATTTGACAAAAGAAAAGACGATGCAAATCTTCCAATTCATGTCATTTTCTGATGCTTTTTAGTGGCGAGCGCTTCAAACAGGTGCACATCCTCCATTTCGCAATTACCCACAATCCTCTACTCATGACTCAGCCAGCTGTTACTGTGCAAACCTGCAGCTCTGAATAGTGCAGCGAATCAGCCATGTATTTCAACGTCTGTGGGAATTTTTTGGCCTATTTTATTGTCCGCCAAGTTTAATCGCAAAACAATACACAGCACAGAACAAGGTGTGTCTGTTAACACTCTAGAGGAAAAGGGAAACACACAAACACACAGACACACACTTCAGCCATGCTGAACCACAGGGGAAAGACTTCACAGTGCACTGGCTTTTACGGCCGTCCCGTTTGGCAGTTGGGTAAAATATTCCGGAGCTGAAATTAGCAGCACGGCACAAAGACCCTCATTGAGAAGGACGGCTGGCACGGAAAGCTAAATCACAGCAAACCTGTCCAAACCGTAAGACAGCTCAACAGCTCCCGACGGTTCACCACAAGACCACATCTCCAGATAAACCATCCTGAGAGCAAGGTGAATCTGATAGCGCCTCAATCAGACACACTTCAGACTCCGAATCCGTCTGATGACACGCTCTAATACTTAGCACCACAACAACGGTTACCTTGAAAACTCCAAGGATTCCCTCAGAAGTCCCGAAGAGTGTGTGTCTCGCAGACGTCTCTATTTCAGCGCGACTCACTGAAGGATTATACTCACATCTCTTCTTTCACACTGAGCTTTAACACACACAGAACAACATTCGCTCTGTTGAAAGCTGCTATTGTTCGGGTAGATACTTCAGAACAATAGAAGCCATCAGCAAAGCTTCACAACACCTCTAATATATCAGCCTATTACACACTACAAACTAGTACACTGAAATGGGTTCATCTATCTGAAGAGCAGGATGGCAAAAATGCTAAATCAGCCAAACAGAAAAGCATAATCAGATGTTTGTTCACTCTCTGACATGTATCTTATATTTACTTATTGACTTAAAATAGCAAAACAATATGTCTTGTCGCAAATTAGACACTTATTAAATGAGCACTTATTTTTATAAAAATATTAAAGAATATTCAGAGTTCATTACCACAAAAAATTATATTCTTAAAAAGAAAAAAAGAAAAAAAGACACTTGCAATAAAAATGAACAAGGCCAAATAATCACTGTTTCAAAAGTATGGCAACTAAATGAAATAAGTTTAAGTAGAAGTACTTATAAACAAAACTAAAATAAAACTAAAAACGGGAGGGGAGGGGGATTCATTAAAGCTATATAGAAATAGAAATAAAAAATAAAAATGACAAAAAAACTTAAATAAAATAAAGCTATATAGAAATATAAAAAAATTAAACTGACAAAAGCACATAATAAAAGTACTACAACTTAAACCAAATTTAAAATAAAAACTGAAAATATCAAAATAAAAGCTAATTAAAACTATTAATAAAAATCATAATAGTATATAAACAATACTAACGTAACATGGTTATATTCAATTTTACAACTTTGTTTGACAGTGTAATGTAATAAACATTAATAGCAAGACAGTAAAAATGATTACATAAACAGCTTTTCAAATTCATATACAGAAGTTTTAACTGAAAAAAATGTAATGTATAAAAATAATGTGCTTTTATAAAATTAAGCTGTTTTATCGTCCAAAAATTAGCCCCATTCATTTCCTTTGTAAATTTCTTGCCCTAACCTTGATTTTTTTTTGTTAATAAAGAAAACAAGGCAAATACTGTCTATTGAACTTAACTTGCATTAAACCAGTTATATTCATAGCAGATTTACAGTCTTTAATTCTTAACCTGACCATTTTGACCCATTTAGACCGATTTTTGACCAGTTATAAGCATGAAACGTGCACATTATTGCATTTACAGACTGATCCGCCTGTCACATGGGTTTTCGCCTGTATTTTCACCATTCCCCCTCATAATCACACCACATTTGAATGAGAACACAATGAGCCTGAAGGAGACAAAAGAGATGCTGAAACTTTATCGGATGGAGGCAGCAGCACCAGTTTCCCTGTATGACACACAAGCGAGCGGGTGTGCATGTGAAATGGATATATACAGCACTGGCCATCGGGAGCACCGGGAGAATTCCCAGTGGCCTGGCGGCTGATTTTATTTTTTTTTTTGTTATTATCATTGTTATTAATATTAATATTTTATATTTATGCCTTCTCAATGTACCAAAGTGATCATTTTCGATTTTTTCATTCAATAATAAATCGGTTAGTCTTGACTGGCAACGCTGCGCTATAGGAATATACTATATTCCTATTCACGTGTTCCACGCTTCCGTCAAACGGTTCCGAACAGAACCGATGCGCGAGACTCGATGAAAGAGAGGAAGTGGCCAGAAGCAGCAGTGAAATGTAGCAACATCACTGACCTGTTCAGGGCTACAATGGATTCTCGTCTATTGTTCTTCAAAGTGACGTGACATGTGGCCAAGTATGGTTACCCATACTAGGAATTAGTGCTTTGCATTTAACCCATCCTTAGTGCACACACACACACACACACACACACAGCAGTGAACACACACACCGTGAACACACACCCGGAGCAGTGGGCAGCCATTGGGCAGCCACAGCCCGGGGAGCAGTTGGGGGTTCGGTGCCTTGCTCAAGGGCACATCAGTTGTGGTATTGAAGGTGGGAGAGAGACCTACGAGACTCGAACCCGCAACCTTTGGGTTACAAGTCCAACTCTCTAACCATTAGGCCACGACTTCCCACAAAAGTGCAGGTCAGTTTCATCTGTAAATACGCTAGATAGATTTGTTTTATGAGTATTAAACTGCTAGTATCTGTTAGGCTATCAGTAGCACCCCATTATTATCATCATTCAGAATACTGTGCTAAAGGATATCAATATCGATTATAAAGTGCCATTAGCAGGGACAGATATTCACATGAATTTATTGTACAGGGAGGGAGCTAGAGCAGACAGCAACATAAAAATAATATGAGTAACAGCCTAATAATTCAATAGTGTATTAGACTATTTCAGCAAATATATTGTAGCCTACTAATTTTTGACATTTAGGCACTTTAGAAATTGTGTTTTAATACACTACCAGTCAAAAGGTTTTTTTGATCAGTAAGATTTTTAATGTTTTTTAAAGAAGTCTCTTCTGCTCACCAAGCCTTCATTTATTTGATCCAAAATACAGCAAAAACAGTAATATTGTGAAATATTTTTATTAAAATTTAATTTATTTCTGTGATCAAAGCTGAATTTTCAGCATCATTACTCTTCATTGTCACATGACCCCATCGAAAAAAAATTATATTTATATACTGACTCCAAGCTTTTGGTATAGTCCATGGGTAATGTTACAAAAGCTTTTTATTTCAGATAAATGCTGATCTTTGGATCTTTCTATTCATCAAAGAATCCTGATGTACTCAACTGTTTTAAATATTGATGATAATAATAACAACAACAACAACAACAAATATGTTTCTTGAACAGCAAATCAGCATATTAGAATGATTTCTGAAGGATCATGTGACACTGAAGACTCTACTAATGATGTTGAAAATTCAGTTTTGATCACAGAAATAAATTACATTTTAAATATATATTCCAATCGAAAGCAGTTATTTTAAATAGTAAAAATAGTTCACAATATTACTGCTCTTGCTGCAGGCTTGGTGAGCAGAAGAGACTTCATTAAAAAAAACATTAAAAAGCTTACTGTTCAAAAACCTTTGACTGGTAGTGTACATTTGTATGAAATATAGGTTTATTAAATCTAGGGTATTTAAGTCATTTTAAGATAAATAATATTCTTTGCTAACAAATTTAAATGAGGTGAATGTTTTCAACAAGGTGGACACAGTTCCAGTTGTGGATGTATAGGCTATATAAAGGAAATAAGGGGCCAAAATTGCACCTTTTGGGGTACAACAGCTTGTCACTGGAAGAGGACCCTTAAAAGGACATATTTGTTCCTTTTTTTTTTCCCCTAATACACTCTTAAAAATAAAGGTGCTTCAAAAGGTTCTTCAAGCGATGCCATAGAAGAACCATTTTTGGTTCCACAAAGAACCATTCAGTCAAAGGTTCTTCAAAGAACCATCTCTTTCTTACCTTTTTATAATCTGAAGAACCTTCTTTCGCCACAAAGAACCATTTGTCAAACAGAAAGGTTCTTCAGATGTTGAAGGTTCTTTATGGAACCCTTTAGACAAAAAGGTTCTTCTATGGCATCGTGAAGCACCTTTATTTTTAAGAGTGTAGGTAGGCCTACAAATTAGTACCTTAAGAGTACGAATTACTACTCTTAAAAGAGTAGTTCACTTCCAGAACAAAAATGTACAGATAATGTACTCACCCCCTTGTCATCCAAGATGTTCATGTCTTTCTTTCTTCAGTCGTAAAGAAATTATGTTTTTTGAGCAAAACATTTCAGGATTTCTCTCCATTTAATGGACTTCTACTTCTATAAATCGTCCTACATCGCTGCAGAAGTACCGACCTAGTGTTTACAAAGTGAACATGCAAAGAAGATCAAATGACCTTTACAAAAATAAAACGGCAAGACAGCGATGTAGGACGATTTAGGACGATTTTGAAGTTGGAGGAGAAAATGAGATGAGTTTTTCGACATACCCTAACTGTCATGAACGGAAAAAACAGAGTTCACGCAGAGCTAGACAAGACGAGCGTTTGAGGTTAAAAAGTATATAAATTGTAACTTTGTTTTAGAAAATAACTGATCGTTTCACTAGATAAGACCCTTCTTCCTCAACTGGGATCGTTTAGAGCCCTTTGAAGCTGCATTTAAACTGCATTTTGGAAGTTCAAACTCAGGGGCACCATAGAAGTGCATTATATGGAGAGAAATCCTAAAATGTTTTCCTCAAAAAACTATTTATTTACGACTAATTAAAGAAAGACATGAGCATCTTGGATGACAAGGGGGTGAGTACATTAATTATCTGTAATTTTTTGTTCTAGAAGTGAACTACTCCTTTAAGGTAGTAATATGTACGGTGTACTGCTACGGTGTCAAGCTGTTGTACCCCAAAAGGTACAATTTTGGCCCCTTTTTTTCTGTGTGGCTTGAATGAGTGTGAGATTTCCCAGCCTAAAATTGCGTCCCAGTCCGGCCCTGATACAGCAGCTCAGGGATGCAAGATAAATGGGTTATGTGAGGGTTATCCGTCAGCAGTTTACAAGTTTATAAGTGCATACATGAGCAGACACACACATACACATACAGCATTGATCACCAGTCCAGCCACTGAGACAGGAAGTAATGAAACTCAACTAGCATAAGCTCTTTCACAGACGTGAGCACTGGAGTGGGGGGGGGGTGGCAAACCGGAAAGGAGGTAAATCAATCTTAATAGCCAATCACGAACATATAAGAGCACAGCAGGGCATCTGTGTAATGTCCCATGTGATAAGTAGATTACAGTTTCTGCAGCAAATGTGAATGGTGCTTACCTGTGTTAAACTCACCGATATGATGCTAAGGTGTTAAATACACACACTTCCATTCAAAAGTCTGAGGTCTTTGAGATTTTTTAAAAATCTTTTCAAAGTCTTTTATGATTACTAAGACTCACAAAGGCTGCATTTATTTGTAAAAAAAAAAAAAAAAAAAAAAAACTAATATTGTGAAATATTATTTCAATTTAAAATAACTGTTTTCAGTTGAATAGATTTTAAAATGTAATTTAATAGTAATTTGTAATCTGTAATTTGAGTCACATGATCCTTCAGAAATCATTCTAATATGCTGATTTGCTGCTCAGAAAACATTTCTGATTATTATCAATGTTTAAAACAGTTGTGCTGCCTCATATTTTTTGTGGAAACCATGATACATTTTTTTCAGGACTCTTAGGATGAATATAATGTAAAAACAGCATTTATTTGAAATAGAAATCTGCTAAATCTTTCATAACATTATAGATGCCTTTACTGTCACTTTCGATCAATTAAATGTCCTTGCTGAATACAAGTCTTAATTTTTCCCCCAAAAATAAAAATTCTGCAAGTGAACGGCGTATTATTGTGCCATCTCAAAGAGGCACAAAATCACTTTCACAGACTTTTTCACTAACTGTTCCCTCCTGGTGGAGTGCTCTGCCCAAATCAATCCCAGCAGCTGAGTCCTTACCCATCTTCAAGAAACGACTAAAAACACATCTGTTCCACCTTTATTTGACCCTCTAACTCTAACACTTTCTATTCTATTTTAATTCTATTCTTTATCTATATTTATCTTTTTTAATCTTTATTTAAAAAAAAAAAAAAAAAAAAAAAATACATTTTTTTTTTTTTCTTTGCTAAAAAAATTATTTTTGACACAGATCTGAATTTTGGCAAACAGATAAGTGCTGTGGTGAAGAGCAGCTTTTTCCAATTAAGGCAAATAGCCAATTAAACCCTATGCTCTCATTTAAGGATTTGGAGACAGTTATCCATGCCTTTATCTCTTCTAGACTAGATTATTGCAATGCACTTTATGGGTCTCAACCATTCATCGTTGTATCACTTGCAGTTGGGTCAGACGCAGCCGCGAGGTTACTGACTAGCTCTAGGAGAAGGGAAAGTATTTCCTCGGTCCTAGCATCTCTTCGCTGGTTACTGGTGCAGTAAAGGATCCATTTTAAGATTTTATTATTTATTTTTAAATGGTGCTTCCCCATCATATCTGTCGGAATTATATTATTTGTTTATGTACAGCACTTTGGTAGTCACTAGTTGTTTTTACATGTACATATATATATATATATATGGGGGAAGTCGTGGCCTAATGGTTAGAGAGTCGGACTCGTAACCCAAAGGTTGCGGGTTCGAGTCTTGTACCAGCAGGGATTGTAGGTGGGGGGAGTGAATGTACAGCGCTCTCTCCCACCTTCAATACCACGACTGAGGTGCCCCTGGGCGCCACAGCAAAAAAACGGCTGCCCACTGCTCCAGGTGTGTGTGTTCACTGCTGTGTGTGTGCACTTTGGATGGGTTAAATGCAGAGCACTAATTCCACCATACTTGGCCACATGTCACGTCACTTTCACTTTCATATAAATAAATTGACCTTGACCTAATCTCAAAATCAGGTAATAAATGCTCTTGGGAACACATGCATCACAAAAGCTACTCATTTCTAGATTTCATCTAGAAAATGGGTTTGTGGGTGGTAGGAACAGGAGGTTTTACAGTATATTACGCGCAACAGTAGAAATGTGTCATTTCAATTTACTGTTTATTGTTTAAATTTGACGTATTATTATGGAGTTCAACTGTGCGGATCACAGGTAATGCATATAATGATCGCATAACCTAAAACGTGACTGATACAAATTCTAATTTATTGTCAGAACTATCTAATTTACAATGCATAATATTTAATTTTTTTGTTTCGTCATATAATGTGAGACTTGAGATTCTTTTTAGAAATAATCGTCTTTTAATTTACATAAAAGAAAATAATCAAATGAGCTTTTGCTTCTAAAGTATCCAGAAATAGACATACCACATTGTTATTTAATATATAAACCACACATTTATTTCCACACATAAAAACAAAAAAAACTGATACAGACCGCTACCGTCACATAAAATTACTCATAACATGATATAAGATTTGGATCATACCGCCCACCCGTAGTGGGTGGATTGCAGAGGGTATTTGGCTTTTAGACAATGGAAAAATGACTTCCTTTTACAAGTGTGTGGTGTTTTATTCGGCTGGTTTCCAGATCTTTTCAGAGAGAGACAGTTTAATATCTGACAGCAATTAATCATAAAGCGCTCCTGGGATTTAAATGGCTCAATTTCCTCTTGATCTATCTCTCTTTTCAGCAAGCGATAATATCAGCCCTGCAGACACGAGCAATCTCTCTGTCACTCACTTATACACACACACACCTGGGTCAATGGGAGGTGTGTGTGATCATATATTACATGAGGAATGTGCCGTGATAACATTATTTCCTGCATGATAAATCACTCAGATGAACCTGAAGCCTTTATAGACTCGCTACACTCTGGATTAGAGATCTCATGCGCTCAAATGCTTTAAATCTGTAGCTTCGTCAACTGGGGTTCAAGAAAGTCCCTGGGTCCTGCAGAACTACGGCTGATCCCATAGAAAAAAGAAAAAACATGTCTGCTATCTCATTAATATCTCTATTGTTTCCTGAAGGCAACAATGACATTAGATAAAGAGCCAATTGAAATGTTGTTCCAAACTCCAAACTGTAGATATCTTTCTTCTGAAGAAGACAAAAGAAGATACTTTGAAAAAATGTTGTGGTCCAAACAACATTGGACCCCATTGACTTTCACTGTATAGGCAAAAAAAAAAAAAAAAAATTCAAAATATCTTTTGTGGTCCATAGAAAAAAAAAAAAAAAGTACATCTTTGGAACAACACATGAATAAATTCAATATATTGTACATTATCCAATTACATTATTGTAATTTTATGGCTAAGGATTAAGAACATACATTTTTCGAAATATTTTTTACTTACATTACTTCTCCAAAAAATATTTTATAGAAATAGAAAAATTCATATTCATTCTAAAAATGTCCATGGCATTTTAAGATTTAATCAACTTCCATTTGAGTTTGCCGGGTCACAAAAATAAATGTTTATATAAATAAAGATAAAATATAAATCTCATATATCCAGGTTTATTTAAGACCGTGGGAACTCGAGTTCTTCAAAGAAAAAAAAGTTGTTGAGTGGATAAATATCTTGATATTTGACTGTTTTTGCCTTTTTAAAGTTTGTTTTGTCCTATTTTTAACTATTTAAATCACCTTGAGGCTCCCTGGTTGAGAATTACTGGGCTAAACAATACAAATACTTTCCAAAATGTTAATATTGGCCCATAATGACATGGTCAGAGATATATTATGAATCCCTCTATAATATCAACAACCTAATTTTAAGAGAAACATCCAAAACAAAACTAAATCGGGGTCAGCGTGAAAGATGCTCGGGACAGTCGATTTAATCGTCACTTGCCCAAACAGGCTGTGTTGTCACAAAAGCACTGTTTATTTCATTTGTATCTTTGTTCGATTGTTCCATTGCTTGTAATTTGTTTATCTGTTCTCATTGTATTATTGGCTGTTCACTTGTCTTTAATAATGTTTGAACATTCCTCACCTATTTCTCAGCATTATTAATGGTCAGCATGAGTCACGAGTTAATCCATCTGAAAAATCAATACCTTTTTGATATAAGGATGCTCCATAACCAGCCAGCAGCCAATCAGAATGCAGATCACCTGTGAAGAGAAAATACACAATCAAATACGCCCAAAACCACATGTGATACCTTGCCTACAGACTAAACGAATATACTAACGTATGAACATCAGCACATAATGCTCCAATAAATATTGATCTTTTGGGCCTGACACTTCTCGACTCAAATGATGCAATCAACATCACATAAACATGAATGTGTGTGTATTAATGTGAGCAGTAGTGTCAGGGTGAGGTTGAGACTAATGGAGCTCAAACAGAGACTCCCTTTGAGTCACACACATGATAATATTAGCATGATAAACCCAGTATTAGCATATTAGCATGATAAACCCAAAGGAAGTGAAAAATCTAAGAAAACCTAAATAGCTAGAAATGCCCGAGCACAGTGTCTATACACCCCAAGCATGCTAGTTTTGTTGACTTTGCACACTGGCAGTACAGACAGTGAGCTTTATCGATTGTAATGAGTGTTCTATTTTTTCCCCCCGATTTGGTACGGTTACAGTGTACTTGTCTTTGTTGATTCAAACAGACACATTTGAGTTATGACGAATTTGCACACTTGCACTTCAGACAGCTTTAGAGAGTCGTCATTGTTAGCTAAAACTAAAACTATTAAAAATCATTTTAGGTAATTGAAATAATAATGCTGAAGTAAAATAAAATATAAATATTAGATTAAAAACTTGGACTGAACTTAAATGAAAACTATAAATATTGCCTTGACAACTAACTGAAATAAATAAGTTGAAGTACCAAAATTACAAGAAATGGAAGTTCTGAACATATTGACCGTGTATATTTTCAAGTAAAATGGCTTGTCGACAGTGTTGTTAGTTTTAGCTAACAATATATACACAAAAAAAATTCTGTTAATTTTAATAAAGCTGAAATAAAATAAAATATAAATATTAGAAGAACTTGAAAAAAACTTTAAAATCAGAAAGTTGCTTTGGCAACCTGTACAACTAAAATGGAAAATTAAAAAAAATAAAAATGAGTTTTTTTAATTAAATATAATTATATAAAATGAAAAGAATTATACTATATAGAATTATTTAAAAAGCAAATAAAAATGAAAACTGAAAATATAAAAATAAAAGCTACTTAAAAATGAGTAAATGTTAGTAAAATAACTGCTTATTGAACAAGAAAAAAAAACGTAGGATGGATCTTGATTTCATGCATTGGTTTTTGATTGGATTGTGAAAAGTAAGAGTTGCATCATAGATGTCAAGTGAGTTATATCACAGGAAAGTTATGACATTTTGATTTCATGTCAATTTTAAGTGTTCTAGTTATGTCGACTTTGTGTGCTTGAGCTGTAAACGAGGTTTACTACAACTCACACATTCCACCGCTCTCTCTCATACACACACTCACATCTGCTGTTCGACTCTGGCTGGTCGTTGAGTCTTTCCTGCCTAGTCCCATGACGAAAGGTGGGGGGTGAGGTAAGAATTGGATGCTTTATGCCATATGGTCACACACTCTCCAACATGAACTCCACATAACACACACAGGCACTAATCAGGTCCAGCTGTGTGTCAGTGTGTGTTATGTGGTTGCGTGCGTGCGTGCGTG
>NW_015506105.1:130703-131313 GCF_001515645.1 Sinocyclocheilus grahami | reverse complement strand
AATAAATACTATAATAATATAAAAATAATATTTCAATGTTGTGAAAACAAGGACATGTCTAATGCAAAAGCCCCCTAAAAAACAGGTCTGATCAGATTATACAGGGCTAAGGCCCATCAATCAACTAGTGCATAATAAAAATATGTCATTCTCACATCCCTAAAACAAATACATAGTATACTATATTTTGATCCACTCTAAAGGTGATTGTTTAACATGTTTTAACAATCATGAAAACAAACAAACTGTAACTTAACAAGCTTGACTTTGCTAAACACTGATGACATTGTGTGAACTGTGCTTCAGAGAGTATTGTTTCTTGGGTTCATGGACCAGACGGTTCATAAAAGTCAAAAATCAAGTGTCTAATGGACACAAGCAGTCCGATTCCCCCATTATCCCAAGAGAAAAAGTCACTCCTGTTGGGATTACCGTCTAAGTGCTGAAAGAGTAGAGGCTATCAAGATAGTGTGAGTTAACTCCTTATCAGAGCAGTTAAAAGTTTCTGTCGCTGTATCATATTCCCAGCAGATGTTTGTTTTGAACACCCTATATCATGACCAAATCAGCAGTGCAAACCCATCCAGTGTGTTAAAGGGGTCATATGATG
>NW_015506105.1:120395-130615 GCF_001515645.1 Sinocyclocheilus grahami | reverse complement strand
GTCCCTTACCATATTGTGATGCCTGCGGCAACCACATGTGATGATAATATCTTAATAATATATAATAAAACCAGGCAGATCTCGCGAGACACATCGGATCTCGTCACACCCCTAAATGCAACACCATAAACCTTAAAAAGACTGTAAAAACATTGATTTAAACAGCTTTACACTGTCAAATTGAAGTAAGTTTGAAGAAGAATGTAAGTCCTTTAATAAAATTATAAGCTTGGAGGCGGGACTATCTGTTTGCCTGACCAATGGCATTGTTTATGGGAAACTTGTTTGAAAACAGGCATTATTTTTAATGCAGTGACACAGAAATTACACACTTCAGATTTTTTTTAAAGTTATTATAAAGCGTAACTCCAAAATATCACAGTACAAACTGTCCAAGCCCATATGACAAGATCTTCAATTATTTCCCTAACAAAAAAAGAACTGTGGAAATACAGTAGTACAATAATGAATCAGATGTTAATAGGCTACCAGAGTATTTTGATATACAACATGGTACTAAATATTTACCATTTTCATATGCCATGGTAGTTATGTGGTTCTTTGCAGAGTAATTAAAGGGGTCATATGACGCTGCTAAAAAGAACATTATTTTGTGTATTTGGTGTAATGAAATGTGTTTATGCGGTTTAAGGTTAAAAACCACATTATTTTCCACATACTGTACATTATTGTTTCTCCTCTATGCCCTGCATTTTGGAAACGCGTCGATTTTTACAAAGCTCATCGGTCTGAAAAGTGAGGTGTGCTGTGATTGGCCAGCTATCCAATGCGCTGTGATTGGCCGAATACCTCAAGCGTGAGATGGAAATGTTACACCCCTCACCATATTGTGATGCCCTGTACGGCCGGAGCGACGAGACAAAACCATTAAAACCCATTACAAACGAGGCATTTGTTGCATCCAGTGGGGACATAATTACTGATCATAATGACTTATACTGTCTTTCTACGCGTTGCGTTGCATTGCATCGCGCCGCGTAAACATAAAACTCTGTCTGCATTTGTGATCAGAGAAATGACAAACAACAAGTGCTACTCTACACTGCTCAAAACTCGCGTTTGAATCATCAGTGGCAACGAAAAACACAGCGGCCTAGCATGAGGGGAAGCCCCGGCTTAGCGTGCGCTGAGGCCAGGATAGAGTGAGCTGAGGCGGGCTGGATTCCGCTTCGTCCACGGTGAAAGTTGATGTATTCCCTCAGCGACCAGCACGGATCAGCTCTAGGCATGACGAAGCAGATATCCTCCTCTTTTGGAAGACCAAACAAAGTAGTTTCGCTTTCACAACGAAGCACACAGCGTCTTCAGGACATGGCGGCAGCAACAATACTACAGCGAGAATAAAAGTTACCTTCTTTCTTTGCGTGAACATTTGGGCGGCGTTATGCAAATCTTCCCACATAGTGATGTAGACATGTGGGGGCGTGTTAGAACGAGCCGTTTTAGGTAGGCGTGGTTAACTCTTAACTTTTATAAAGAATATCTCTTTGGTTTTGAGACTTTAGTGTTTGCAACTTTACAGATCTTCTTTATGCACCAAGAGCTTGAAACACTCCAAAGAGAAAGGAAAAATTGAAATCGCATCATATGACACTTTAAAAGAATATGGTACCTGTCGACAAAAACATGGTAGTAAATCGGTTTTACTGCATTTAACATTATACTGAATCATGTTGTTTAAAAATATTAAGACAGAAACGGTGAAAAGTGTTGGTTTCATGTAAACATGTCCTATATAGCAATCATTTATCATGGTAACCATAAGTTCTCCTAAAATACCATAGTAACTAGCTACTATTAGACTGTAGATCACAGTAAATTAATAAAAGATCTCCTAAATATGCTCTCTTTGGAATATACGGTACAATAGTAACTTATTTCGGCGGATATTTATCATGGTAAATGTTTGTAATAATGTACAGTGATACAGTCTTACGAACCGTCATCAGAACGCACAATTTAACGTTACAATTCATCGAAATCAATCGCAGTTCTGTTAAAAGAGTAAGTTAGATCAACCATGAGACCGATCCGAAACGCCTCAGAACGACGTGACCGAATGGACTGATTCTTACCCGTTCTTCTGAGGTGAAAGTCTCCGTGAGTTCTTGCTAAAAGCTCCACAGAGTCCGTGAGTCCGTGTGAATGATGTGTCGGTTCAACACAAACGTCTTCAGCGTTTGTCAACATCAGCAGAGAGACTCAACTACTTCAGCTGATTTTAGGAAGAAAGAAAAAAACGAAATATGTGAATGCAAACAACGGTTAAATACCTAACCCAAGGGTAGTTCACATATTTAGTCTATAAAATATAATTATTGTTACAAATTATTGCAATTTATTAAATATTAGTTCTCCTTTTCCATTGTGACTTGTTTTATGGTTCTAATTTTACAAAATTAAAAAATACAAAAAAATAGTCCATTATAAATTTTAAATACAGAATGTTTTGGATGACTTTACTTTACTTTGTGTGTGTATTTATATATATATTTTTTTTACTTTATATCAGTTATTTTAGTATTAGTTTTTGTTAATATTTTGAATTACATTTTTTTATATATTCTGTTTTTAGCTAAAGTTAAGTTAAAGTTATAGCAATATTGATGTTTGTCATTTATATTAGTTTTAACTATATGTCTATATAGTTTTTAATGTATTTATATTTATTAATTTTAGTTATTTAGTATTTCAAGTTAAACTAAACAAAATGAGAATGATGTGGCCTTGGCAGCTGAAATTAAATATTATTTCAAGCATATATATATATATATATACATACACAAAATAAATGTATAATACAAAAAAAATAAAAATTCTGTTGCTTGAAATAAAATAAATGTTAACTGAATATATATACAAACCCGATTCCAAAAAAGTTGGGACGCTGTACAAATTGTGAATAAAAACAGAAGTGAATCCCAGGTACGGAATGGTTGCAGGTTCACTACATGAAAGACACCTGCGTCTTCCCCCGTACTCACGTCCGTGAGCCCATAGTTCACATCTGACAGTTTCTGTGTGATACGATACGGTCCTGTATACAAAGGTGCCAGCTTGGCTGTGAAGCTTGCCAGGGCATCAGATCGGGGATGTGTCCTTACTCTAACCAGGTCATTCACACAGTAAGAGACAGAACGACGTTTACGATCATAATAATGCTTTCTTTTAGCATGGCTACAATCCAGGACAGCCCTCGCATGATCGTGTGCTTCCTGAATTGATGACGTCAGGCTTTCAGGGTAAGGAATACCTGGCTCACCAAAACCATCAGAGTTTGGCTGTGTAATGAGATCGAGAGGCGTATCCAATTCCCGTCCATACAACAACATTGAAGGGCTTTGGCCTGTACTCTCATGTGGGGCGGTTCTCAGGGCAAAACAAATTTGCGGAAGATAACGGTCCCAAGCGGTGTGTTTGTTGCCGATGTAGGCACGAATGGCAGTCTTCAAGGTGCGATTCACCCTCTCTGTTGCATTAGTTTGGGGGTGGTACGCAGTCGTGAGTCTGTGTTCAGAGCCCAATGCAGAGAGTACATTTTTGAAAAGTTCACTAACAAAAGGGGACCCTCTGTCCGAAATCAGGTATGTAGGGGCACCATGTCGTGCAAAAACCTCACTGAGCAGCTTGCTTGCCGCTACCTGTGCAGTTGCTTCTCTCACTGCACTGACTTCCACCCACTTTGAAAAATAATCCACAAAAACAAGGATATAAGCGTTTCCGCAAGATGTGCGAGGTAAAGGCCCTACAAAGTCAACTCCAGTGTACTCCCAGGGTCTTTGGGGACAAATCGGTATCATAAACCCAGCAGGCTTCCTTTGGCTAGGTTTAGTGAACTGACAAACAGTGCAAGAAATTACATACTTTTTGGCCTCCGACGACATTTTTGGCCAGAAAAATCTGTGTTTTAGTCTTGCCACAGTTTTTGTCGTCCCCAAATGTCCAGCGGTTGGGTGATCATGGTAATATTCCAGCAAAGATCGTCTGATGGCAGTAGGAGCATAAAGCTTAAGCTGTTTCAGAGGGTGAAGGCTACACAACACTTTGCCGTCTTTGAAGTACAGAAGATCATCATGCATTGTATATTGTAACAGCTCTCCTGTGTCACTCTCCTCTTGTCCTTCAAGCGTGCGTATAAGTTCCCCTGTAACCGGGTCATTGAGTTGCAGCTGTCTTATGTGCTCGCGATCTGAAAAGATCACAGGAGGCAAGGCACGCAGATCAAGGCCCCCTATAACAGCGTACTCAGGCAGAATGTCCATGGGTGCGTCACAAAAAGGCATGGGGTTTCGAGACAGGGCATCTGGAACTTTATTACTAACCCCTGGCTTATGGACAATGTTAAAATCAAAATCTTGTAAGCGGAGGGACCACCTAGCCAGCCTGCCTGTGAAATTTGTGCGGGACATTAACCATTGTAGACTGCTGTGGTCCGAGACAACGGTCACATGAAGACCCTCAACATACGGTCTGAAGTGTTCTAGGGCCCAGATGACAGCCAAACACTCCTTTTCTGGAGTAGCATAAGGCTTTTCAGATTTGTGCAGTGCACGGCTCGCATAGGCCACCACAACCTCTCTGCCATCCTTGCCCTTTTGCATGAGGGCGGCACCAAGTCCGACATCACACGCATCAGCGTGAACGAAAAAAGGAAGGGAAAAGTCCGGAAATCTCAAGACAGGTGCAGAAGTCAACTTGTCTTTAAGGTAGTCCATGGCTCCCTGACATGCATCTGTCCATACGAACAGAACATCTGCCCTGGTAAGTGCGAACAGTGGCTCTGCATGGCGAGCGTATTCGTGGATAAAACGTCTGTAATAACTTGTCAGTCCTAAAAACTGTCTGACTTGTTTGACGTTGACTGGTACTGCAAAATCTGTGACTGCTCTCACCTTGTCCTTGTTTGGCAGGATGCCCTCTGCGGTGATGTTATAACCAAGGAAGGTAAGTTCGCTTCGGCAGAACTGACACTTTGCTAGCTTTATAGATAGTCCTGCTGACTCCAGTCGGGTGAGAACATCCTTAAGGTCGACAAGGTGCTGTTCAAATGTAGGTGAGGCCACGACAATATCATCCAGATATACGGCACAAGACTTATATATGAGCCCTGCAAGGACGGTATTCATGAGTCTCTGGAAGGTGGCTGGCGCGTTGCACAGGCCAAAGGGTAGGACACGGAATTGAAATAGCCCACAGTGGGAAATGAAGGCAGTCTTGGGCCTTGAGTCCTCTGCGACATCCACCTGCCAGTAACCTTTGGCCAAGTCAAACGTGGAGATATAAGTCCCCCTGGCCAGGAAGTCAAGAGACTCATCAATTCTTGGGAGTGGATATGAGTCCTTCACCGTGAATTTGTTCAGGCCACGATAAACTCTCCTCTTGTCCTTCAAGCGTGCGTATAAGTTCCCCTGTAACCGGGTCATTGAGTTGCAGCTGTCTTATGTGCTCGCGATCTGAAAAGATCACAGGAGGCAAGGCACGCAGATCAAGGCCCCCTATAACAGCGTACTCAGGCAGAATGTCCATGGGTGCGTCACAAAAAGGCATGGGGTTTCGAGACAGGGCATCTGGAACTTTATTACTAACCCCTGGCTTATGGACAATGTTAAAATCAAAATCTTGTAAGCGGAGGGACCACCTAGCCAGCCTGCCTGTGAAATTTGTGCGGGACATTAACCATTTTAGACTGCTGTGGTCCGAGACAACGGTCACATGAAGACCCTCAACATACGGTCTGAAGTGTTCTAGGGCCCAGATGACAGCCAAACACTCCTTTTCTGGAGTAGCATAAGGCTTTTCAGATTTGTGCAGTGCACGGCTCGCATAGGCCACCACAACCTCTCTGCCATCCTTGCCCTTTTGCATGAGGGCGGCACCAAGTCCGACATCACACGCATCAGCGTGAACGAAAAAAGGAAGGGAAAAGTCCGGAAATCTCAAGACAGGTGCAGAAGTCAACTTGTCTTTAAGGTAGTCCATGGCTCCCTGACATGCATCCGTCCACACGAACAGAACATCTGCCCTGGTAAGTGCAAACAGTGGCTCTGCATGGCGAGCATATTCGTGGATAAAACGTCTGTAATAACTTGTCAGTCCTAAAAACTGTCTGACTTGTTTGACGTTGACTGGTACTGCAAAATCTGTGACTGCTCTCACCTTGTCCTTGTTTGGCAGGATGCCCTCTGCGGTGATGTTATAACCAAGGACGGTAAGTTCACTTCGGCAGAACTGACACTTTGCTAGCTTTATAGATAGCCCTGCTGACTCCAGTCGGGTGAGAACATCCTTAAGGTCGACAAGGTGCTGTTCAAATGTAGGTGAGGCCACGACAATATCATCCAGATATACGGCACAAGACTTATATATGAGCCCTGCAAGGACGGTATTCATGAGTCTCTGGAAGGTGGCTGGCGCGTTGCACAGGCCAAAGGGTAGGACACGGAATTGAAATAGCCCACAGTGGGAAATGAAGGCAGTCTTGGGCCTTGAGTCCTCTGCGACATCCACCTGCCAGTAACCTTTGGCCAAGTCAATCGTGGAGATATAAGTCCCCCTGGCCAGAAAGTCAAGAGACTCATCAATTCTTGGGAGTGGATATGAGTCCTTCACCGTGAATTTGTTCAGGCCACGATAATCAATGCAAAATCTTGGCTCTCCTGATGGTTTTTGCACGATCACCACAGGAGCAGCCCATGGGCCTGAAGCAGGTTCAATTATGCCATCCTTTAACATTTCTCGAATTTGTCGTTCTATCAACTCCTTTTTTGCCGGAGAAGAGCGGTAAGGAGCGAGATGGATAGGCTTTGCAGTACCCGTTTCGATCCTATGTTTAACCATAGATGTGTGGCCCAAATGTCCATCAAACAAAACATTGAAGGTCTTCAGTAATTCAGCCAGCTGCCTTTTTTGGTGATCATTTAGAGAAGCCCCTGCTATTTTTCAAGCAACAGAATGTTTGTTTGTTTTTGTTTTAGATAACTATAATAACCCTGCATATTATTTAATTCTTTTACATTCTTCTTCTTAAATCAGTGTCAATAAACAGCATAATCACAACTTGTGAGAACATGCCCCACTATTTAAAAAAGTACCACCACAAAGGCAATGCCATGAGATACTCTTGGAATACCATGGTATTCTCTAAAGTACCTCACAGTACCATGTAAATACCATGGTACATAAATATGGTAATCAAACAGGACCACAGTACATATCAGCGTAGGCCTATTACTAAACCACGTTATCATAAGTTTTTTAGTAAAGGACCATTTATATTGCACATACTACAATATTTAAGAACTTAAATAATTTGGCTTGTTAAATGAGCATACAGTATTTTTTATACTTTTGTGTTTTTTCTGATTTTTCTTTTTTGTGCATCTTCTGATGAATAGAGCCACCCCGCGCAGCGTGAAGAGAGAGGACGAGGAGAAAAGACAGAAAACAAGAAAAGGTGTTCTTTGTGGCCGGAGTGAATGTCTCATTCATGTTTTAGGCAGAAGTCCCGACCCCTGAGCTCATGTACTGGTGTGAGTTACGGCAATTACAGCCAAACCACTCACCTGAGAGAGAGAAATGCACACAACACTTCACTTTGACACTAAACTTTTTACATTCTAAAGAAAATGCCTGCTACACAGTTACTAAGGTGTTGTGGCGGTTGCTTACTAGCCCAACATAGTCCATCCTCAAGTCTCTATGATATTCTCATTGCCAGATATGCCTCCATTCACTCCTTCAATGTAAATCTGTGGGATTTGTTGCCTGTTTTTAGGTTCAGACTCAATATAGTACAGAGGAATCAAGGAATCATTCATGTCTGGAGCACAAACGCTGCAGGATGAATTCAAACTCTTAAGTTTGTATTTAAGGGTTTTCTTAAAGGGATAGTTCAGCCAAAAATGAAAATTCTGTCATTAATTACTCATCCTCATGTCGTTCTAAACCCGTAAGACCTCCGTTCGTCTTCAGAACACAAATTAAGATATTTTTGATGGAATCTGAGAGCTCTCTCAGGGGCTCAACCGTAATTTTACGAAGCTACGAGAATAATTTTTGAGTGCAAAAAAAAGAAAATAACGACTTTATTCAACAATTTTTTTCTCCTCCGCATCACCCTGGTGCCATTTTGGAGAATATCCACTGAACGTAAATTGCGTATGCTGTGTTGTGTCAGCTGCGTCACGCAGATTCGTTGTTTTCGTTCAAATCAAAGCGTAAACGGCGTAAACAGCGTATCTCATAAGTAGTATTCTCGTAGCTTTGTAAAATTACGGTTGAACCCCTGATGTCACATGGATTATTTTACCGATGTCCTTGCTATGTTTCTGGACCTTGATCGTGTAAGGACCCTTGCTGTCTATGGGAGGGTCAGAGAGCTCTCAGAATCCATCAAAAATATCTTAATTTGTGTTCCGAAG
Source organism: Sinocyclocheilus grahami (assembly GCF_001515645.1). Classification (NCBI taxonomy): domain Eukaryota; kingdom Metazoa; phylum Chordata; class Actinopteri; order Cypriniformes; family Cyprinidae; genus Sinocyclocheilus; species Sinocyclocheilus grahami. Next base: position 122,174 of record NW_015506105.1, on the reverse strand, counting down.
ATGAACGGAGGTCTTACGGCTTTGGAACAACATGAGGGTGAGTAATTAATGACAAAATTTTCATTTTTGGGTGAACTATCCCTTTAAATAACTAAACTCAGTTATGAGCAATAACAGCGATACTGCCTTGGAAAACGTCATTACAATAGACAATATAGAAGAACTGACTATCTTTTCTGACACTTAAAAAGGATCTATTTATCCATCAATGTCTGTGGATCTGTAAACCTACAGTATACTTAGCTCAAAAACAGAATATGTACCTCTTGTCTACAATTTATTTCCCCCCTTTTTTGTATTACATAAATGTTTATATACTAAGAAGACACCATAATGTCCAGTTCTCCATTCAAGTTCTGTTCCATTCTCTCTTTTCATAATTGTCAAATAAGAGGTAAAAGACTGAAATCGAGGGGACAGCAGAGTATTGGCATTTGATTTTTATTAAAACTTGTATGAAAGAAAACAGGAGTTTTAAAAGTTTTACAAAAAACAAAAATGATTGAAAGTGCAAACCTAATATTTCATTATCATTAACAAAATAAAAAATATATAAAACAAGCATAAAAACAAGTATTTCACACAATATAGTAAAAGCAAAGTCACCCACTTATTTATTTCCCCCCTTTTTTGTATTACATAAATGTTTATATACTAAGAAGACACCATAATGTCCAGTTCTCCATTCAAGTTCTGTTCCATTCAGTCTCCATTCAAATTTTCATAATTGTCAAATAAGAGGTAAAAGACTGAAATCGAGGGGACAGCAGAGTATTGGCATTTGATTTTTATTAAAACTTGTATGAAAGAAAACAGGAGTTTTAAAAGTTTTACAAAAAACAAAAATGATTGAAAGTGCAAACCTAATATTTCATTATCATTAACAAAATAAAAAATATATAAAACAAGCATAAAAACAAGTATTTCACACAATATAGTAAAAGCAAAGTCACCCACTGTCGCAGAGAAATAAATACACTTCCCTTCAATTCACTATCACAAATGCATATCATTTCCTTCTACTGTGAAACACAAAATGTGCAGTTTGGAAAACACTTGCGAAAATGACTAAAAAAACAGTCCATATGAGTCCATATTCTGCTATAAATCCCTTTTTTGTTCATTTCATTTCCGGTTGCATAATTCTTTTAAAGGGGTCATATGATGCGATTTAAATTTTTCCTTTCTCTTTGGAGTGTTACAAGCTCTTGGTGCATAAAGAAGATCTGTAAAGTTGCAAAGTCTCAAATCCAAAGAGATATTCTTTATAAAAGTTCAGAGTCAGCCACGCCTACCTAATATGTCTCATTCTAACATGCCCCCACATGTCTACCTCACTATGTGGGAAGATTTGCATAACGCCGCCCAAATGTTCACGCAAAGAAAGAAGGCGGAACTTTTATTCTCGCTGTAGTATTGTTGTTGCCGCCGCCGCCATGTCGTGAAAGCACTGTGTGTTTCGTTGTGAAAGCGAAACTACTTTGTTTGGTCTTCCAAAAGAGGACGATATCCGCTTCGTCATGCCTAGAGCTGATCCGTGCTGGTCGCTGAGGGAGTACTACAACTTCGCGCTGTGGATCGCCGGATCGGTTTTCACCGTGGACGAAGCGGAGTCCAGCCCTGGTCGTCACATGTGGTTGCTGCAAGCCTGCCGGACGCTCCTTCCTCGAATCCGCCACCTCTGCTCACTTTTCTCTTTCACAACTCTTTCACAACTCCCTCCCGACCTTGCCCCCCCCCCCCTTTTGCCCCACGCACCACTGAACTCTGACCCTCTGA